>NC_064444.1:13870718-14130718 GCF_023343835.1 Lagopus muta
CACCAAAAGGCCTCGTTACGTAACTAACTAAAAGCAGCCCAACCGAGCCATTATTTCTCCTGAGCGCCCTGCCCTTCAGATCGCACTAAAGAAAGCCATCATAATTTCTCTCATTTCATGGGCCCAGTAACAATTACGCGGGTGATCATAAAGCTGTAGCAGGAATTTACCAAAATCCATTACCGACATGAAAAGCCAGCAGTTCTGACAAGCCTTTTTATGGAAGGGCAGCAAAGATTTTTCTACCCCGAAAGCCTGGCTGGCTTCTTTCTCTGACATAACTTGTGCCCTGGGAAACTGTGCTCCAAGAACGCTCTCCTACAATTAGCAGCACAATTCCGAGCAGCTCCGAGACAATCCTGAATGCTCATGGAAGTAGCCGGGGTTATTAACAAAAGGAAATAATCCCACAGCCTCCTGCCCACTTCCTACCAGTAATTAGTTACTTGTTGAACACAATTTATGCTGCAAGTAATTTCTACTATTAATCTGATACCCGTTCCACTTAATCCAACGTGAACTTTATTAAAAGTGCACATTTGCAGGGTGGAGGTGAAGGGTAAATTTACTTCTCCACCGATCGCACCAGAAATACATTTTAAGCGCAGATCTGCCTGTAAGGGTGAACTCCGTGAGCTTTGAACTGTAACAAAAGGGACCGGTAAGAAAATAAATACACGCTGCTGCAGCGTACTGAACTTTTCGCTATCGATCTTCAGCCACGGAGCCGCAACAGAAACTCGAACAAAGCAGAACTCAATCAGGTGCAAGGAGTGCTCGCGGGGCCACCCTGTCCGTTCCCAGCTGTGCTCACTGCGAGCGCCTCAAGGACGCGCGCCGCTACGTTTGCCCGAGCCCCGCGCAAGATGTAGAAGAACACCAATCTGAAGTCGCGGTACGAAAGGAAAAGAAAAGAGCGCTCGGAATCCCGAGTTTTCGCTCCGCGATTGCGAAGCACACAACTCACAGCCGCCCCTCCGCAGCGCGCCCTGCCTTGCCCTGCTCGGGGGCGGCTGCCGCGGGGCCGCGCCGTGCCGTGCCGGGATTACCGCAAATCCCGCTCCGGGGGCAGCGGCCCGCGGGCAGCCCGCTGGGAGCGCAGCGCCCGGACACGCCGACAGCCGTAAGGCGAGCCCGCCGCTCCGAACCGGGAGGGGGGGAAAAGCTCCGAGAGATGCGAGAGTAAAGCACGCTTCTTCCCGGGCTATCGGCCGCAGTCCTTAAACGGGAGCTTTGTCGTTTACTTATTGAACTTCCGATAGCCACGCGCACCGCACGCAGCTCCGCTTCCGCGCCACCGCTTCGGGCAAAGCCCAACTTAGCGCACGTACAGCGCTCAGCAACAGGCGGAGGGCCGCTCGGCTGCCATGCCCGTCTCACGCCCGCGGGGTCTCGCTTTTGAAAACGGTGCACAGAATCAGATCGGAAGGCTAAAACCAGGGGAAAATGGCTACTTTTTAAGACGATGGGTGGGAACGATTGGCTCCGCTCCGTCTTGCAGCAACAAAACGGAGAGCGAGCGTCAGGAGAGGCAATTAAACAAAGTGAAGATGGGGAAAAATCCCTCCCTGCTTTCCCAGGAAGGTAATTTCCATTTCAGCTTTCCCCTTCCCCGCTCACTTTAAAAAGTTTTAAACTCTTTCCCGGGAGGCCGAGGGAAGACAAACAAAAACTCGACGCTTCCCCAACTCCTGCTCGAAACTTCAAGAGGAAGTGGGAATAACACGGGAAGAAAAATAAATACGTTTGCCGAGATGAGAAAGGGGACGAAGCTCAGCGAATGGCAAAACCCGAACGCACTCAGCGCGCGCAGAACTCGGCCAAAACCCAGAAGCAGCCTCCCAGGAACCGAGTGACTTTTAAGAAACGTTTCGGCAGAGCCGGACGAAGCGAACGTCCGCTCGTTCGCTGCTTTCTGACGCGTCGGGCCCGGGCTTCGGGGAGCGCTCACACGGGCGGGACGGAGTCCCGCAAACTTTCCGCCCCGATTCCCCGCGCGGCGGTGGGACCCTCCCCGAACTCCGCGGGTAGCAGCCGCGGGCAGCGCTCTGTTCCCGCTCCCGGGGTGCGGCGGGGGCCGGGCCGGGCAGCTCCGGGCGGCGGCAGCAGCGCCGGGAGCCCACAGCCGGCCCCGGGAGAGCGGAGGGCCCGGGCCGCCGCTTCCTGGGGAAGTTGCCGGGGGAGCCCGAGGTGTTTCCTCCCGACGGGGCCGGGCGGGGAAGCGGCACCGCCGCGCCCCGTTCCTCCCCTTACCTGCCCGCCCGGAGCGCTTCTGGCCACCGGCTCCCTCCGCCCCGGCGCTCTCCCGCCGCATGGCCGCTGGGTACCTGCCCCGGCCCCGTGCCCGGCTCCCGGCGGCCACTTGTCGCCCCGCGACTCGGCGCAGGTACGGACAGGGCACGGCCCCGCGGCGAAACTCCTCCGAAAGCCCCTCACCGGGAGGGGGAGGGACGAGGGGGGGAGGGAAAAAAAAAAAAAAGAAAGAAAGAAAAAAAAAAAAAAAAAGGGAGATTTCACACGCTGCCTCTCCAAATCCTGGCGGACACAAAGCCGCTGTTTATTCCTCGCTCACTGACTCGGAGAGGGAAAGCAGAGAAGAAAAATTAAAAAAAAAAAAAAAAAAAAAAAAAAAAAAACCAGCACCCGGAGGGTGAGCGAGCGGATCCCCGCGCTCCCGGAGCTTCAAGCTGGCGGCCCGGGGCAGCTCCCGGCGCGGGGCGATCTCCCCAGCCCGGCCCGGCGACAACTTTTCCGCCTGCGGGAAGCGCTCGGAGCCGGAGCGCGGGGGTCGGAACGGGGGGGAGCGAAGCGGGTGCCCGGGGGGAGCTTTCCGCCGGCAGGGCGGTGTGGGTGGCCGGGCCGGGGCATCCGCGGCGCGGGTGCGGGCTCGGGGGCCCCGCCACAGCCCCGCTTTGTGCCGCCGCTCCGCGGGGCGCGGGTCCGTCCCCTGCGGGCTCAGGAGGGCAGCCCGCCCCGCGGGAGGAGGGCGGAGGGAAAGCGGCGGGGAACGGAAAGAGTTCGGGGGTTCGTTAAGAACCACGCGAAAGAGAACGCCGAGTTGGTAAAAAAGAAAAAAGAAAAAAAAAAGAATAAAATCAAAGCCGACTACTCGGGAGCAAAAAGGGAAAAGAACCCCCCCGGCCGTAACTCCCGGAGAGCGGCGGTCCCGCTCCGCAAGGTAAGCGGCTCCGTTTTGTGCGTTTGTGTGAAAATGCGTGCGAGGGAGAGCAGAGGCACTCACCATTTCGCTGGGATAACGAGGCCAGATCGGGGTCGGATTGGAAATGCTGAGGCTTCGCCTGCTTCCTCCGCGACATGCTGGCTCAAACATCAGCTGGGGCAGAATAAAAAATTACTAAAAAAAAATCTTCTCAAAATTACGGAAATCGAGCCTCCCCCCCCCAGCCTCCCCGGTCCTCCGCGCACCGCGCATGTGTCCTGCTATAATTATGATTATCAATAATGCATTGCGATTAATCATAGAGGGGCTCTTTGAAAGGCGATTGGCACATGGCCAGCTCTATTCAAACCAGCTCGCCTTAATCAATTAAGCGCTGATTTGCTGGAGACCCTTGTCTCTCCGCCGCTCCCACCCAATGAGTCGATCCATGCGGCGGGAGAAGGGGCTGGATTTCCCCAAAGCTGTTTGGATACAGTTTAACCCTCTTAGCAACCAGCTGGGGCCGCGCCGCGCCATCCCGGTTACTATAGGAATGCGGCTCCCCGCGCCTCTCCCCGCAGCCCCGACGGGCGCCCCGCGCTCCCGCCCGCCCTCCGCTTTTTTTTTGGGGGGGGGGGGGGGGTGGGGGGAGGGAGGAGGGTCCCAGAACCCCCCCAGCCCGGACCGGCGGGGACAGGGCAGGGGGCGGCAGCGCCCAGGGGAGCCCCGCAGCCGCTGTGCGCAGTGCCGCTGCCCCGTACCGCTGTCGTTAAAAGTTTCGGGTGCTTGTTTTTTTTGTTGTTGTTGTTTTGTTTTTTGGGGTTTTTTTCTTTCTTTTTTCCTTTCCCCCCTTCACTTGGCGTTCCCCCCCCCCCCCCCCCCCCCCCCCTCCTTCTGCTTTCCCCCGCATTTGCAAATAAAGCTCCGTTCTCGTCTCCTCCCCCCAACCCCCCGCTTCCCTTTCCATATATCACGGGCCCGAGGGGTGCTGAAAATAGGAAGGGTTTGGCTTTTACCTCACACATTCCCAGGACAATTAGGGACCGCTGGGAGCAGCGGGCGGACCGGCCGGCCGCCCCGCCCCTGGCCCCGCTCCGCGCCGGTTGGTCGCGCCCGAAGTCACTCCGCCGCCGCCGCCCGGGGAAGGTCGGGGCGGGCGGCGAGGCCCGCGGCGCCGGGCGGGGGGCGGGCGACTCGGCTCGGCGGCTCCGCTCCCCCCGGCCTTCCCCCGCCACTCCCGGAGCGGGGCGAAGGGGCGGCGCCGCGGGCGCCTCTGCTCCCCCTCCCGGCTGCAGCCTCCCGACTTTTGTTTCCTTGTGGGACGCGGGAGCGATGCGCGGCTGCCTGCGCTCGCCGGGCCGCGCGGAGCCTCCGCGGGCGCGCGGCGGAGACGCCAAACCGAGGCGGGTTCCGCGGCGGCTCCGCGGCCGTGCGCTGCCGGGAGGAGCCGAGCCCGTCCCGCCAGCGGAGGGCCCCCGGGCCTCTGCCCGAGGCCGTGCGGCTCCGGGACCGAGCGCGGCGGTGCGCCCGGCGTGAGATGCGTAACGCGCCAAAGTTTGGCTCGCGGGTGTTACTGCCCGAGGAGGAACCTCTTACAAACAAACGTCACGGGCTGGGGAAAAAAAAAAAAAAAAAAAAGTACACTTGCAAAGAGGCCGCGTTCCGCGTCTCTCCGTCCCCCAGCGCCCCGGCCGCTCCCGCGCCGCCCTGCCCCGCTGCTTCTTCCGCGCCCCGAAGGAACGGGCCCGGGGGGCGCGGCGCCCGGCAGCTCCGTCCCGCACCGCCCCGTCCCGCACCGCGGGCGCTCCCCCCTCCCACCCCTGTCGAATTATTTACTCCGCCGTGCAAACGACTCCTTTTCCCGTATTAATATTAACAAACTCTGTAAAAGCGGGAGGCTGAGCAGCCACAACTCATTTCAATTTCAAATGAGCCGGCAAACCTGGAGAGCGAGCGGGAGGAAAAGAGAGAGAGCGGCGATGATCCCATTCGTGGAAGCGGCTCGCTCGCGTTTCCTTCTCATTATTAAACGAAAGAGACCGCAAAACGTACACCTCGAAGGGGAAAAAAGCCCACCAGCCGCAAAAGCAAACAAACAAACCCAAACGAACGGACGAAGCCCCCCCGGTGCCGGCCAGTACTGCCTCGGCGCTGTGGAGCGGCCGCGGCCGCCGCTGCCCGTTTGCGTGTGGGGTGAGCCCCCTCCGCCCGCAGCGCTCGGAACGGCGGAGTTTGAGAAAAAGACAAACGAAGCCATCAGCGGGGGTGATGGTGAAGGATGAAGATAATAACCCTGCTATAGGTGGTACCGCACGTGACATTATTTTTCGCTGAATATTTCAAGAGGTGTTTGGGCAGAGATGGATACGCCCGGCGCACGCTGCCCCCTCCTCACCCTCAGCCGGGGCACAACCCCGACCCGGCCGTCCACAGCCGCCCAGCACGGCGCACCGTCCGCACGCGAAACGTCCCTGCCGCTCTCCCTGCGCGGCCGTGGCCGCAGCCCGGGCCGTTCCCGTCTCCTGCCACCTCCCGCGGGTCCCCATCGGCCGCTCTCCCCGAATTATTCCCCCTTACAATAGCATTACGCATTTGTCGATTAAACTTCAGACAAATTCCCCCAGTACCTTCGTTTCGTGGCAGGGAAAAGCCGGCCGGGCTGGTAATTATAAGGCAACTACAAGGAGAAAAACACAGGTTTAAAGAAAAAGAATAAGAAATTAACCCGGAGAAATAAAGTTTTGTAACTTTTTTTTTTTTTTTTCGTTTCTCTGCTCCCTCGCTAATGCATAAAGCTGCACTTGGCATTTAACGTAGGGCCGCTCGATTATTTATTGTTTGTTTTCCTCTCCTTCACTGGGGGCCGGGAGGGGTGGGGAGAGGCGGGGGGCAGAGAGCACTGCCGGGGCCGGGGAGAGATCGGTGCTTATTGTTGGTGATAGCGATACATCAATTACGTGTCATTGTCTCCCGTAGAAGTTGTGAGAGTTCACACGCGCAATGCCCGCTCCCTCTCGCAGCCCCGTGACAGTGACAGAGCTTTTCCCTCCCCGCCACACCTTGGGGATTTTTGTTTCTTTTTTATTCTTTTCTTTCTTTCTTTCTTTTCCTATTTTTTTTTTTTTTTTTTTTTTTTTACCTCGGATTATTCTCTTTAATGGAGGTGAGAGGTTTGCTAATGCGCTTCGATGCAAATCAGCCCGGCTGGAAGGCACCCGCGGAGGGGATCGATCTCCAGTTCATTGAGATGAGCACTGAAGGGAGATGGCAAACAGGGGATAATTTGCAGTTCATTCTGCCGAGAGACGCTTTCAATGAGATGCAACGCACCAGCCCGGCTTATTGTTATTAAGGTTTGCGCTCAGCCCCGACACTCTCCGCACTCAGGGGTTAAAAGCTCCGCAGTCCGCACCCAGCGGTGACACGCGGTTACCTCGAGCCGGGCGCAGTGCCACCGCTCTCCCTTTGCCGCTCACCTCCGCCCGCAGCCCGGGGCACACAGCAGCCCGGCCACGCTCCGTGCTGCGATACCTGCTCCTCCGCAGCACCACTTGTCCCTCTCTTCCCTTCTTTGCCTTTTTCTCCTCCTGTCCGTTCTTTCTGCTCTCTTTTTACACTAAAAGAAAAAAAAAATACACTGTGTAAGAGCTTCAAATTTCGCTTCAGTTGACCCCTAAAGCAAGCCGCTTTTCAGTTACACCAGGTTACATCTATTTCAGCAGCGTGTGTAATTAGGGGCTCCCAGATGCTGCCCTCAACCGGGAACTCCGTGCTCAGACACACCGCGAAGTTTGAGGCCGTTCCGGTGCGCTGCCCGGGCAGCACTGCGGCACCGCGGCTCGGCGCTGCCCGGCGAGGGAACGGCAGCTCGGCCCCTGCCCACCTCTCACCTTGGTGTTATTGTTATTTGCTAATGATAACTCCTCGGGGAAAAAGAAATAGGGGGAGAGGGGGAGATCCAGCACTGAATCCTCCTCCATTATTAGCGACAACTCATAATTGATCATTGCTCACAAGCACGAGCTTTTAGCCGCATAATGGAATCGTAAGCGGTATGGGTTGAACTAAAGGGGAAAAGGGAAAGAAAAAAGAAAAAAAAAAAAAAGGAGTCAAAGAGCCTCCCCCTCTCTCTGCCCCAAATCTCACAGAATCGCAGCCATGGGGAACTCCCCCGCCCCCGAGATAAAAGCGGACGTGACTAAAGCCATAGGCGGCCAAGGTGGGATTGTTTAATTCTGTTCTCTCTTTGCACGTTTGCTGCCTTTGTCTGACCCGATGGCCAGCGCATTTTTACACCTCGCTGTCCCTTCCGAGTTTATTGATGAAGGTGCTTCTGAAATGATTATCGAGAGATTTACGGCCATCACTACCCACCTACGGGAAAAGTAGTAAAATCAATCCCTCAATCAATCGGAGCCCTCTGTGCATATCTTTTTAATCTGCTCTTTGAGCTGTTTTATTACAACAGAAGCATTAAATATGTTTGTTTCAAATTTAACACGAATGCCTCCGAAGGACTCCGTCAATTTAGGCATAAATCACGAGGCAAACGAGCTCGGTGGAAAGTCCTCATACTCAGGCAGGCTGCAAACCGAAGGCAATACCTGGATGGCCGCATTCCTCTGCCAGCAGCACCCCGCTCCGGCTGTAGGCGACTGCTGTGTTTGTCCAGCCCAGCCCGCGGGGCAGAGAAGACCTACAGAAAGATGAGTACAGCACGCTGCTAAAGACTTCCATGCCGTTTCACGTGGCTACACAGAGAACCTAGAGAGTGCTACTAATTAGAAATACTCTCGCATCCAGCCTGTCATTTTTTTCTTTTTGATAGCAGAATGTCTTAGTCCCCATATTAGGCTTGGTTTGTTACAACTATGTAGAATACACTTGAAAAAACTCCTTGGTTTCAATACTGTTATCGATCCCAAGGCATCATGCTAACCTTTGTGTACCTTTTCTCCGACTAATGAAAAAATCAGTGGGGATTCCAGGTAGGCTGCTTTGGCCCGAAATTTTCCCTTCTGATTTGTTACATAGCAGCCATCAAAGGGCAGACAGAACAAGTCTATTAGTTCTATGAAGGATGAAAAATGAAGAATTTGATTTGGTCCCACAGAGGAACTCTTTTTCTTCAAGCCACATTCCTTTACATCCCAGTTTAATTTTTTTTTTTTTTCTGTCCCAGTGTGTCAGAGCCACATAAAAGCAGAATGTACCCTCCTGGAAAACCAGAAGTTTAGAAGTGAGGTGATGCGGATTTCTTCAGCCTTAGATAAAAATGTTTAAAAACCATTCTGGGCTGCAAAGATTTCTTCCAAAGGCACAATGTGGTGACTCTCAATGCAGAAACATTTCTGGGTAGAACAGTGGGGAACAAAAAGAAAGAAAGACACAGAAATATACCCATGTCAAAAGAAAAGTCATGACAAATCCATCTGATATCAGACGATGAGCTATCAGACTGGATTTCCTGCTAACATCTTGCTTTACAAAAAGTGCATTTATGCGGCAGGAAAACTTCACAGTCACTGTTGCTCTGCACCTGGGTAAATTCACTGCAGTCTGAGTGTGGAACTTCAAATCATCACAGCCATAATTTCTTCAGTCAGAGCACTATCTGAAACAGTATAGAGTAGGGAGTTGGTGGGAGCCAATTAAAAGCGAATGAATGAATAGGACCGAGGGAAGGACATTTAAGGAAAAAAGTCCCCTCTTCAAAAAAGTTCCCTCTGGATTTACTTACCTTTGAAACAAAAATCATGCAAAAAGTTCTGCAGTTTGTCACAGTACAAATGGAAGGCCAACATTTCAGACGGCAATTGTCTAGTAGCGTACAGATGATTTTCTACAAGGTAATCATCTGATAAAGGAAGACCTGTTGTTGTTGTCACAAACAGATTTCTGCTGTCAAATTAGATTTACCGAGTGTGCATTTTTATTTACATTTTAAAGTTTCATTTTAATTTGGGGAATCTGTGGTGATTACAGGATAAATATGTCTCAGACCTCAGGGGAACTGTTTCCTGCACAGTCCCAAATTTCTCGACAGATGAAACAAGCCTGACAACTCCATTCATTTTCATGGCGTTATATTTGATTCAAATACAGTGGAAGTATTTGTAAGTACACGGATTTTGTTTGCATAATATCGAGGTGCTCTGATTAATGCATAGTGTTTACAACGTGAAAATTGTCATACTCCCTGCATCAGCGCAAGAGCTGGCTTGGCAGCCGCTGGCTGCAATAAAGTAAATGCTTGTGAATAACGTGCTGCTTTCCATGCCTGAACTAAGCAGTGTCCTCACAATCCACCTTTTGCATCCACTTTGGGCAGACTGTTAATAGAACTGCCCTGCAATGGCAATGTGTAAAACCTCTCTGAGTGTAAATATGTTCACCCAGACCTGCACACATTATCTAGAGCTTATGGGAGCCCATTTCCTCAGGGAGCAATCTGATCTCCCAGCCACATTGTTGCAGTTTTCTTTTCTTGCCATTAGTGATCATTTAATGTTCAGGTGGCACCAACAGCCATTGCCTACCTCAAAAAGTAAACCAGGACTTTCTCGTTAGTGAAATTAAATCTGCAGCTGGAAAAGGGGGGGAAGAGCCAAGAACTGAGCTGCTGAGCAGCTTGTACTGAGCCATCAGAGAGAGCCGCGATAAGCACTGCTCCATAAAGCCAAGATCATAGAGTTACATCTAGAGGACGGAACTCTCTCCAGTTCTAAGCAAAGCTCAAGTCACTAGAATCAGAAGAGCAATCCTCAAGAAGAGATGTCAAAAAGACCCTTCTCATAAATGCAGAAACCAGACTTGGGTTCAGAAAATTATTTCTGTCCTTCACGTACCTTACATGGTAAGCTTGGGCTGTTGGCATGGCTGTACAAACTGTTTCTTGAATCTCACTCTGAGTTAGGTATTCTGTGTTACGGTCATTCACCGAGCTTGCAGTACCATCTCAAAAGGGGTTTCACATTTATTTGCATGCAGTAAAGCAGCCTTCTGAAGTCTAGCTGGCTACACAGTCACGAAGCTAATCTGAGCTTGCTCCTGTCTGCTGGCACCCAGAAGTTCTGTCCAAATAAGAATTTAAAGCTTTAGTCAGTTTTAGATCATCTTAAAAGCAATTGGTACAAAAGCATATATGCAAAGACAACTAGTTTGTACTGGTTCAGCAATTTAACCAACATTATGTCATACACATACTGCAACAGAGCAAAAAGGGGAGAGTCATGCCTGAATATGAGGAGTTACAGTACATCAAAGAAAGCCAAATACCAGTGCTTATTCTACATCCATATGTAAACCTGCAGGAGGGATCATAAACTCATTTCTGAGTCCATGAAAAGCCACTTGTCCTCAGAAGTTTCCAAGGCAAGCACCCAATCCTAAACACGTGACAGGTATGATGCAGCCTAGTGCAGGAAGCAGAGCACTGACAGGGCAGCACAGGCAGTGTTTCAGTCTAGAACTCGATGATCACGAAGGTCCGTTCAACCTAGACAATTCCATGAGCACATTTCTGGCAGGGGTATCTGGGATGATCAGTTAAGTCATTTCCCCCTACCATCTGCCACTGCCCCACACCAGGACGATGCTGTCCCCAAGCTGTCACCAGGCAATCGATGGGTGAGCACTCCCAGTCTGCACTGCTCTAGAGCTAGTAAAAATGTTTGCATGACATACTCTGCCAGCAAGGGATGGAAATCTGCATGGGGCAGCACTGCGTGGTATGGTAAGTTCTTAAGCTGTTCCAGCTGCTTGCAAATAAAATATGCGACTAAGCCCCCAGTCTATACAAACTGATTTCTGAGAGAAGCTGTATTTGTGTGAGTGTGCCAGATCAGGCCCATTACTAACTTCAGATGAGTGTAAACAACTGTTCCATAGAAAAAAAGGTCTGGAGAAGTCACCAGTGACAATTACTAGCATGTAAATAATATACCTCTAAGTAGGATGTCTCTTGTTAACATGTTTAGTTGACAGTTGCATTGCATATCTCTGCTCTCTCGTATATTTTGGGGCTAGAAGTCACTTGCCCTATCTCTGAAGTTTTCTTGCCCTGTCTGCTTTTGCAGTTGAATCAGCTTCCATTTTTCTGCCGTGTGAGAGCACAAACAAAACTATCATATTTAAGAATAGCAGTTTCAAAGGAAACAGAGCCAAATGCATTATAGAAGTACTGAATTAAATGGAATTAAACAAAGGATAAATATGGCTCATTCCCTCCTTTTCCTTCAGCACTGTCCTCTGTGACACTGTACATGTAATCTCGCAATACAATAACATTTCTGCACTCACTCTGTTCAGGCTATGCCATTCACTTTGTTTCACTCCTAGAAATTTCTAATAGCAAATTTCAATTTCACCCAGTGCTGCTCCCCAAGGGCTGCCAGACCCGCTGCTCCTTTGGCCCATTTGTAATGGATCACTCCAAGGTAGGACAGGACCTGACTGTGTTCAGCGATGGGAGTCACACTGAGCAGAACCAATTAGGTAAGCTCAGTGCAAAGGTAGAAAAGGAGATGGACGTGATCCTAATGGGTGAGAGATAGGCAAATTGACATGCAGGGCCAGCACTGCCACCACCAGCCACGCAGAGCAGCAGCTGCCTAGGGCTGCAAAATGTTTTGTAACACTTGCCTGCGCTCATGATGGTGCCTTGTGAGGGGCCTACATTTGATGTTTTGCCTGGAGCAACAAAATCCTGTGGCTGGTGCTGGTTGCTGCATTCAGGAAAGCCTGCAGGAATTTGTTTGCTGGTACTCATATGACTGGGAAAGAATTCCCTGTAAAACAGCTCTGGCAATTTAGAAGTAGTTCTTAAACCACCTGTTTAATTGTGTTGTTCACAGGTAATCTTGGATCTTCAACAGGGTTACTAAAAGAAAACACGAATACTAAATAACCAGAGACAAAAGCTGTTCTGGGTAATTTGCATCCATCTTTTGTGATGGCACACAGTTATTTTTGCAATAGTTGTAAACAGGAACACACTAAAGAAAGTTCTCATTGGATTGACTCTCCTTTCAGGAGTGAACTGGAGAATTTGCTTTGTGTTTCTTAGTCTACTTTCTTACTGCCATTCTCATAAAATCAATCAAAGTGATAACTGGAATGTCTAGAAACAGCCAGAATTTAATCTGGACGAATTATACACAAGTATATCTGGCAGTGTATCTGCTTAAAGCAGCTATGTATCACTGCAGAGAATGCACTGTTCTATGCTTGAAGCATTGACATATATTGCCAGAATTATACTAATTTCAGTGCTTGGAAGCATGCATGCTATAAAATCAAAAATAAACAAACAGAATTTGAAAATAATTTAAGTAGTTTCACTTTATGACTAACTGTATTCTAGTGGCTTACATGGTTTTCAGTAAATATTAGTCAGAAAACCTCACCTAACCCCAGCTTTTGTTGGGCCCCAGGCTTTGGGAATACCCAAATGTGACAGCCCAAGCTCTGTAGCTCAGGTACACGACCACATTGATCTGGCTATTGGTCAGGCAGCACAGACCCGTCAAGTATTTCTACACTTACATTTCACTTTCTGACTGGGTGTATGAACCCTTTCTCTATGCGGGATATGTACTCTTTTCTAGAGTTGGAGATAAAGCAGTTCCCTTCCTTGGAGGACTTTTTTAATTCCCAAATGCAAAGAGCATGCTGCAGGAATTGAGATACTGGCTCACCAAGCAGAAAAGAACACAGGAGAGACAATGCTTTCCATAGCACACACAGAGCTCCTTCCACACTTGAGACTGACCTCTGAGTGCCAAACCAGCCTCCATGTAGGCAGGTGAGTCCTTGGTGATGGAGCTGCAGGGCAAAGGACTGGGGCCAAACTGCTTGGAGGTACCTCAGTGCTCTGAGCTCCTGTTTGCCCACGGACCCTGCCATTTGGGGATATTTCAGAGGTGTCACCTGAGAAGAATACAAAGGGAATTTTGTGAAGTTTCCTTCATTGCACTTTTTTTTCAAGCCACGTGGATATTACTTAGATGGGATTTAGTCTATCCCAATAAAAACAGCTGCACTTTTCAATACGTAACACAGAGTAATCAAATGTTTCAACTGCAATGTATTTCTTGGTTCCTCAAAAATGACAAGGGAAAAGTTTTACAATGGACTTTACGCTCTGTATATTTAGTGATTTATTATATCTTTCCAAATCAGATCAATGTAGTTTGGACTTTGTTGTGGAAAGACAGAAGGTACCTGACTGATACATGCTGATGAACTAACTGCATTAGAATCTCTGGTTCTTCCCTTTCTCTTTTACTCACAAAATGGCAAAAAAAAAATTGGATTTTTTTTTTTCTGTACAAAATTGCAGTACTGCAGGCTAAAACTTTTCCTCTTAATGTAAAAACTTTCCTTCTCAATCTAAATTCATTTTAAATTGTTATGCTTTACAAACTTCCAAATGGGATTCTAATTGTTGACAGACATTTTACATTACATGTGTCTATCACTTTGATTTAATATGCATTTTCAATGAAATTTTAAAAAGGCCTCTAAGGTGGCAATTTAACAGCAAGACATGCTGTGAATTTTAGATATAAAAAATATCTTGTCTGCAAAGCTTTTTTGTACATATGAAAATGGCCTTCAAGGAAGAAAAAAAAGTCGTCTGTATGGCTGAATTATCAGAAGCTAAATATCTCTGAGAATATTACCTACTGCTTTAGTCAATCACAGCCATCAGACGTAAACCAGCTTTTACATTTACGCAGCATTTCAGTAGCACACTTCAAAAACTATTAACCATGAAAGAAATAAAATTTATCTGGAAATCCTACGTCTGGTTTATTACATCTCATGACCTGATTTAATTTTCTTCTACAGAAAATGGGCATTGAAATGTCTCCAAGTAATAGGTACTTCTAGTCAAATTTGATAAGACACATTTGAAAGGAATTCCAAATGTATTCCGAAAGACGAGAGCAAAGCTAGCTTTCCTGTGTCCCTAAGAGTGGAAACCAGACCTGGGACAGCATAGATGCTAGAGGGGACCTGTTCTGTATCAAGTCTACTTTTGAAAATCATCAGATTTGTAGTTGATGTATAGGCTACGTATAGACCATAAACATCAACAGCTCAGAGGGAGAAGCCCTACAACTTCTACTTCAAATTTGTAAAACAAATTATTAGCAACTTTAAAATAGTTGTATTTTCTTCAAAACTTGAAAACAAACATCTTGGCTTTGGCTTGTTTGATATAAATAGCTTTAGATCATCTTGTTTTAGTGGTCCTGCACGGTGTCCCAAAACTTGCACTTGATGGCAAGAATAAACATTAATTAAACTTCAAAGGCTTCCAAAGACTCTAGTTATTTTGATTTAGGGAAATAATTTAAATTAATCCCTATGTTTGTGTAGAAAATATGTAATGTAATCCATTTATCTGTCCCCAGCTTGAAGTCACTATTGGGAAAAAAAAATGTGCTTTACTAATGTTTCCTGTCTTGAAAGAAAAACAGGAAAAAAAACCACTTCATATCCTTTTAAAGAATCCTGGCATACTGACATTGGGAAACAAATATTATAATACACAACTGTGTGCTTATATCTCTGCATAACTGCTATTAAAAGTAACACACAAAACCGAATTCTCCAGTGGGAGCAGTAAACCCAGATTTTATATAGATACATATACATCCAGATTTTATACACGCACACATATATATATCAGGAAAAAAGCCAATTAACTCCCTTGAATGGCTTCCTGCCTTAGCACCCCAACTCAGCTGAATGCTGTTGTGGTCCAGAAAACTCTCTGTCAGCCTCATAACACTTTTCTCTTTACTCTCAGCACCTCTCAAAACTAAGCAAAAATTTTAATAGGATGAAGAGCTTTGATTTTTATTTCAAAATTAATCCACTTCTCAGTTGAAAGAGGTATATGGAACACACTGACAGAGGCACTGAGGAAAAAAATGAAAGTAGTGAGAACCTCAACTATTGTAAATCACCTTAATGCCACTGAAGCCAATAGGACTACGTCAATTTAGACTAGCTGAGGTTGTGGCCTAATATTTGTGCTGAAATGTTGAAGCTATAGCAATATCCCTGAGCTGTATAAATATTTGTTGAAAGCTGCCTGTTAGTGTGCCTGGGGTGGGTTGCTAGTCAGCAAGCAGTTTGGACTCTTGTCTTTCATCTTTCTGAAGGAAACCCATTCTGGAGCATAGGACCCTATCCTGAGCAAAGGGTACAGATATGATCCTGATTACTTTGTACAGTGATTACACTGCATACAGTGAAACAGTAAGTTTCATCTGCACTTTTGAAGCTGTACCAGTCTGACTGTCCTACACTGATTCATACAAAGTACTGCACATGAATGACCAGTAGTGTTTACAAAATGAATTAGTTTGACTCCAACTCTCTAGCCAGAAAGTAATCAAAAAGAAGAGCCAGGCTACTTCTGAAATTCCAGCTTCCTCTCTAGAAACTGCATGCTCTGTCTCACTGATCAGCATATTAGTGTAAAATGTACGTGTTCTGCACAGGAGGACAATTAATAACAGCAGTGAACATTCTGAACAGTGTGCACATTAACCGTTCCACTCCCACACTGCTCTTGTGTGGTGGGCAAATCCAGTTGCAGCATATGGTACAGAGAAAAAGTAAAAAATGTCTATCAGTAAGTGATTAATCCACAAATTGTGTAGCTGTTTTGTTCCCTCCCCTCATGCATTAAGTTCCTGGTAATACTTAATTTCACTTCTTTCAAAGTTTATATATCTGTTCATGGACATATACTCAGGAGTCTTCCTATGCAAATGTTTTTACTATGTTTATTCATAATTGGTGCCCTCCATCATAAAATCTTGAAAGCTCTGGTTTATTTTCTCATCAGCCATCTTAGTTTAAGAATTCAGCAAAATCAGACCTACCTTCAGAATTATCCTATAAAACCCATCAGCTTTTGTTAGATCTAACATAAAAATGATTATGAAATAACGTTATCTAACCATTTGCTTTAGGATAATCTGAAACTCAAAAGGGTTCAGAGAACTTTCTCTCAGAAAAGCAGCTTCCTAATCTGAAAAGCACCATTTCATAGAAAGCCGGAGATGCCTCAGAGCCAGATTGTTTGCTCCTGTAAATGGCTAGAGCTCCAGAGAGGGAGAATATAAAATAAAGCTCTGTTGATTTTTCAGCAGAGCATCGGAACCACTTCCTCTGCCCCAGTCAGTTAGAGCAAAATTAAAAGAAAAATAAACCTGGATTTGCATGTGAGCTCTTCATTTGGTGTAGATTAGCACATCTCTACTGGATCTCTGACCTAAGTAGAATTATAACGGACTTACCAACAACAAGAGCTGGGCCAGGGTATTTTAAAGGTGATTTCATACGTGTGAGCGGAAACCTGATTCTTCCCTCTTATTCAGATTGAAAACAAGAAATGTACAACAGAGCTATAGATCAGTTGTGAAATTGATTTATTTTTTTCTTTTTTTCATGAAAGGAGGCTAAAGAGGCTCAGTTTTTTCAAAATTACTAACCTCTGGTGCAGTGGTGGTGCAGCCAAACACCTCCCCATCAACATCAGCACTGCATCCAGCCTGTCAGCTTTTATTTCCAGGCTAAACATGAGGAGTAGTGAAAATGAAGAACTCCATCTGAACAAAACAGCTTGGCAGGATACTTTTAACATTATCTAAAAGTGAGATGTTGATAAATAGTTAAATTCAGATGCGGCTTTTCTTATTAGTTTAAACATAAGTCAATATTTTTGTATTTTGTTGTCTCAGGGTTTCTACAGGAGCACAGAGAATTTCATCAATGATCTTTCCACGCTCTATAGCATTATGCCTTTGTACTATTATCCATCTGTATGCTTATCTACAGTGTATCTATCAGCTGTATGAAAATAACTATCAGTCACTTCACCCCAGAGCAAATATCAATAGGGAGAATGACAGTGGCTAGTTTGCACACTTGAAATGGTTTATTTGTTGCAATCCTGCACAAGATGTTTATCAGTAAGCACCAGACAGCCATGCAGAAGAAGGAGCCTTAATTCTGTCTGAGACAGCCTCTTATTGCTATTGATAGTTAGCATCAGTGTCCAGTCTGAGAAATGGAAGTGCTGCAGGCAACTTCAGTCAAGACACCCTATTGATCTACTGCTTCCTTTGCCTCCCTGAAGCTAGAGAAGAAAAATAAAATGGGGAGGAAAAGCTTGCTGTACAAGGGGCAATGCAGTGCTCTATGGCTTACCATCATTCAAAAGGGGTGTGTACATGCATGGATATTCCTGATATTCAATGCCTCAGACAACTGTAAATCACACACACTGCTGTGATAAATATAAATGTCAATGTGTTGGAAACGTCCTTTATATAAGAGGTGTCACTAGAGCTACATTTTTAGCATGAAACATTTTTTGCTGCTTTTTATTTTTCATTGACTTATTGTGCTTCTGTTATATCCTGTCTAACACAATCAATCTAAAGCATAATATCTGAGAGTCCTATTCATAAATAATACATATTTGGGTCATTTTCATTTGTATTCCACAATGAAGATTTACAAGCCAGAAACAAAACAGGAAACAATGTGTGGAATGCTCTTATTCAGTGAATAAGAATATATTACTGTGATCAATTAATCTGCTTTTTTCTGCATTAGTTGGACATCTTTATGGTACATCCATAAGAGTTTATAACTTAGAAGAGACAGAACCAGCTCTGAGGCTCTAACATAAAATGCCTGTACTCAGAAAAGAGAAACTTTTCCAAAGTTTTTTTTTCCAATGGGAAATGTGTTAATTTTGGCAAACTCAATCATAGCAATACCCCATCTATCAACATACTGTGTCGCTCTGCCCTATATACTTGTCACACTGTTTATCCTAAACAAAAATTGACTCCATTACACCACAGGTAAAAGTCAAAATAATAATTCCAGGGATTTTTCTAGCGCTGTTCATCCAAGCATATTTACATTCCACTTACAAACCATGTAAATTCATTCTACAGTAGGGCAAACTGACACACAGAAAGGTCCCAGCTTCTTGGTTTTGGTTTTTGTTTGTTTGTTTGTTGTGGGGGTTTTTTTTTGTTGTTTTTTTGGCAAAAGCTAGCACACTAAAATGAGTTTAAAAAACCCAACAAAACAAAACAGAAAAACAACAACAAAAAAACCCTTGTATGAATATAAATCACAAGAGCAGAGCACAACAAGAAAGATGAAAGGAAAACTCACATAAGCATTGTGGTTTACCAATATTTCATGTAAGAAGACAGTCACCTGTGTAGCTGCCAGTGGAGCTGGTATTCTGATGATGAGCCATGTCAAAGGAGCAGCAGCAACAGTCCAAGGATTTATAAAATTCTGCCTGTAAAGAAAAAAAAAAAAGTCAATGTTACTTTAGGAAGGAAAGTCAGAACATGTAAGAATATTTTGGGTAACAAACTGGTGAGGAAAAGCCTGGGTGAATGGTGGGAGCAAGGACAAAGTAGTCCACTGGGGCACCTCCTCTCTTTGCCCCAAGCACTGAGAGATGCAGGCTATGCTGTGCTTTGGACAGTGGGTTGCTGTATTCCTTTCTCAGCCCTGGAAATTTACTACAAGTGCATCTCAGATAAAAAAGTGAAATGAGTTTTGCAACTATGACAGAAAAGCAATTTTACATTTCATAGGCCTTTTAAACCCCCTTTCAATAGAAAATAAAAATAACAGTAAGGGGAAAAAAAAAAAAAAGGTTACATTTCAATTCCCCTTTTTATAGTTTGATGGTGCAGATGTTCCTGGGTCAGAGGTGAATATGTCTTCAGGTGTCAAAAGATGCAATAACCAAAGTCAAAAGTGGTCCAATCCCCAGAACTGTAACCGTGTGCCAGAATCTCCCCACCTTGGAAGCTTGCTGGCAGCAATGTGCTCCAGGTGCGTTGCACTGAACAGACCTGGTAGTCGTTTTAATATTTTCCATGCTCATGTAAATAGACTTGATGCATGTTCATCAAATGTGGGAAAATCCCACAGAATTCTGTACCATCTGCTGATAGGCAAAAAGCCTGCTTTGCTGACAATTTAGTGCAAAATCAGGAAATAGAATAAAAGCAGGCGAGCAGTGGGGTTTGTTCTGCTATGTTTTTATAAATCTGAGGCTTAAGGTCATATCAGAAACCAAACAAAGTTCAAAGGTTCATTCTGTTTCAACAGCACTGTCCTTTTCAGATATATGAATATTACCTGAGCCCCATGGAGCTCTTAAATCTGCACCACGTGGCTACCACCTGGCAGCCTTGTGAAACCCCGAGCACACACATGAGTCAGTGACTTCAGTAGGACACAGGGAGGGTGCAAGGACCACATTTGGGCAGTTGGATATCTGCACTGATGCCCTGGACCAGAAGCCTCAGTGAAATACCAGCTGACAGCATTTCAACACTTCTGGTTGGCTGAAGTGAGAAACCCAAGCTGAAGCAAAACCTAAGAGGGTCACTGAGAAAAAACATCACCTTATTTTATTTAACACCTACTACCAAGTTTGGGCTTTTTTTTGTTTGCTTGGTTGTTTTGTTGTTGGTTTTTTTTTTTGTATGTTTGTCAATTACAGCTGTTTAATTCAATTAATATGACAGATGCCAATCAGAGTGTCCATCTTAATTGTTTTTGTCTGTTTGAATAAGACTGTTGTACAAGAGGCAGTTATGTCTGACATCTCAGAAGCAGCTACGAAGTCAAAAGAAAGGCTGTGGTCATGCTTTTCAGCATTAGTTGATAGACACCAACCAGTTTTATAAGAGGAATTTAAGACTTCTCCTATCCTTATATTCCATGAGGAACAAGAGCTTACACTTTCATACAGATAACTGATAACCAGATCCAGGAAGCAACACCACCAGAAAATAATGTCACAGACTTTTTCAAAAGAATCAGAGCATGAGATCTTGTCTCGGGTGAGAGAAGAGTTAAAAAAAAGCTGGCAGAGGAGAAAAACATCAGAAGAAAACAAACTGACAAAGCTAATCAAATCCAGACATATGTAATCTAAAATCTCAAAGGGGATTCAAGGTAAGCTAAAAGGACACTATAGGATCAAATGCTGCTAAAGCATCCAATACAACCCGATGAGAAGACAGAACAAAATCTCTATAGAGACATGCACCAGATGCTCAGCAGGATAGGCCAGTGTATATCCACTGAGACAGACACTACTACTTTACACTGGCTTAACCCTGGCCCTAATGGACTAGAAAAGGTATTTTAACCTTGCCACCAGCATTGTATTGGGTTATAAAAGTTGAGAAAAAGATTTTGATTGTGCCTATGGTTAGTTAATTGGGAAAACAACCAGCTTCTTACCCCATTTGCCAAGAGAGACAAGTTTTATATGTTTCAGTCAGAAAAGTGTAACTCCTCCAGTGGTGTAGCTGAGAAATTTACTTTGAAAATCAGGAATCTTATTTCCAAGGTCAATCTGAGGTTTCCTGGGTTCAAACTAAAATATTTTGTGGGGCCAAAGAAATATTTACTGGGTTCTAGGGAGCAGAGAATGGATGTGTAGTTTGAACATATTTCAAGTCAGCCTGGGAGGTCTCTTTGTTTTCATATCTGTCTCCTCAAGCAATTTTTTTTTTTTCCTCCCTGAAAAATCGGAAGTTAAAACAATGATGACATTTTTTTTTGCCTGTACATTTCAACACACTTCCTGCGTTGAATCAGGGAACCTTAATTATCGGCACTTTTTCCAGAATGTATTTCTTTCCAGCACATCATATGAAATGATAGAGTCAAATTCTGCCCAAGGGCTGCTATTCTTTCTGTGCTAAACTAGAAGGACTTTTTGTACTAGGCAATGTTTTGTTTTATTTGACCTTTGACAGTAGAAGTGTTGGAAGAATGACATTATATGTTGTAGGGATAGTGCTTGGTGGAGGTTGATAGGCAGTTGTAAATTAAGTGGCAACATATTACAAATGAGTTCCAGAATGAGTAGGTGATTGGAAGATGTGCTACTGCATGCTGGAGATTAACATCCAAACAGAGAAACTATCACCTAGCCCAGCAACTGCAGTAAAAGGTTAAAAGAAATTATCAATCATATTAAAAAAAGGAAAGAACTTCTTATAGCTGCCAATGTAGCTTGGGGAATTAATGTGTTTGTGTCAAAAAGACTGAGAACAAGTGAAATAGGACTACGCTGATTGCCAGAATCTTACTTGCCTGGAGAGATAACATTGGACATCCAGTTTAACTAGGCAGGTGCCAAGAATCCTCTTATGAATGCTATGGAGCTGTTTTCAAACACAACAACATCCAACGACTTCCATCCTCCAGTCTCTGTGGTTTCTGAGTTGCTCATTAAAGCAGGGAAGCCTTCAGTGAGGTGTGATGGCCTGAAAATAGACAGGAGCTAAAGAATCAATGTTTTAAGTAAAACAGCAATTATAAAAAGATCTACAGCTCTTTCCATGTAATCAGGTAAATTACCAGGAGTAGCATAAAGCACCTAAATTGGAGAAAGAGTGGAGAAAGGGGGAGTGGGGGGCAAAGAAGGTCCCTTGGGTGATATCTGATAGGATGCTTACTCTGTGTAGAGGTCAAGAGGTTAAGTGAAAATGAGATGAAGGAATGATCAGATATAGTCAGATCAGAGACAGTTAAATAAAGGAACGTGCTAACCTAAGATAAATGTGAACGCCTGTGTGAGGGCGTTGGTGTAGCTGCTCTTCAGCAGTCCAGGAATCAGACAGAAAGGATTCCTGGCTCCCAATCCACACCAGTCCTAGCAGAAGCTCTTCCTAGCAAAGAAGTAGAAGGGAGTTCAAGACTCTTCTTTGCTGCTCCGAAGGATACTAAAGTGCTTCTAATCACATCTACACGTTTTTCAGGTCTTTTTCTGCTGCTGATGGGGTGTAAATCAACCTTAGTGAAGAGAAAGAAAATGAGGCCTGTGCCATCTGTGGTTTGGACAATGAGAAAGATACTGTTTAAACAAGATGAAAACAGAAACATTGAAAAGTACGTGAAAACTGCAAACTTTGTTGGCTAGCTAAGGTTTTCATGGGTCACATGGCTCTCGTTACAATGGGTTACCATAACAACAAACAGCTTTTGGTTGAAAGAGGTGCATAATGTAGCAAATAAATGGTTGGGACACAGTCTGTATAAAACTTCATCAAATATTCTCGTAAATCTCTGTTCTCAGCCTACTCAACAGAAATGGCCTGTGATGACAGTCAACGGCAGAAAGCTCGGAAACATTTGTACTGAGAAGTCTGGAAATGACCACAAGAATTCTGTTCAAAAATCTTTGGTAGCTTACAGCCTCCAAATGCTTTTAAGAATAGCCTTACATGTGTAAATTCCAAGAGGGATGTTCAATTTTTTTAGACAGATAATTTAGAGGTTAGTACCTTTTGTGTTTCCTCAGAAACCTGATTAACATAAGCAATTGGACCTGGCAATTAGCAGTTGGAGCTTTAACTTGTCTATTACATGTAAATAGCTGGGGAATGCCCAAAGTGGTTTTCTGAAAATAAACAAAGAAACAAACAAATTTTGGTGTTCTCAACAATTACAGTCTTACAACTCTCTAGGGAAGAAATCATGTTTTACACAAAGTGTTTGATTAGTCACAGAATTCATTAAATCTGAGTTTCCTATCTTTAAGACTAACACACATCCCACATATATTTATGTCAACCCTCAAGCTACGGTGAAAGAAGCATGAGTCTATAAATGAGGAGTTTCAAATGAAAGAGGTAGTTGAAGCATTTTGACCCTATTCAATCAAGGTCAGTTTTCCTCTGAATTATACCTGTTTCCTTGTCTAGCATTTTAGATACCTTCCAAGAGTCTAGTGACAGAGTTTATAAGTGGCATTCAACAATAAAGAAGAAAGAAAGCTGCTCACAAAACTCCTTTCCCCATGTGATAAAAAGCAGCGTTCCAAAGGAAGAGACAAAAGAATGTGTAGGTCCCAGTTGTACGTGCCTATGGGAAAGGCATGGTGAAAAGAGGCCAGCAGCTCCAGGAAAGAGGGACAGGAGGAAAGAGCACAAATCAGCTTTATGAGCCAGCAAATGATGGATGGCTAAATCCCAATTAAATGCAATACATACAATTGAGCATGCATTGTAGAGATTATTAAAGGTTATTTTACTCTTAATTTTTTGTGGTAGGTGTTCTTACTCCCTCCTCACAGAAACCTTTGATTTTAACTTGCTAGATACTTCGATGCACTTGTCATACCCAAAAGGTGATTTCAGCTCTTGGGTGCCAAAAACCTTTCCGCTGATCAAAACACAGCTGTAAAGGCTTGCCTGATCTATTAATGGCTGCCACAACTCTGGGCTATGTCTGTCTATACCTGTGAAAATAGATATAATTAATATAACAGATATCATATGTATATGCAAATCCAGATGGTAAAAATGACTTAGAGTAAGATAAGGTTTTCATTTGCCAAATCAAATCTGTGATTCTGTGATACGTGGATCACTTAACCATATGCAACCTGCTACTGGAGTGCTGCCTCTGCAGTGACATTAGCACACCCTTGATCTATTTTACTTTATATTAAGCTTGTTTTTTTAATGAAAGATCTTAAAACACAATTTTAAAAACATACTTTAATTAGCTTTTTTTCCAAGCTATCACCTCTCTGTGGCCTTTAAAAAGCTCTTTCCTTTATTTCCCACAAGTTGTTTGGACATATGATGATATACCATGGGGCCACATAAATTGCTATTCAGTGTACAAGGATCCTAGGTTTTAAAACAGTGATTGAGCAAATTTATATCCATTTTATATAAAATACTTTCTGTGTAAGACAAGAAACAGAATATTTTCTTATGGATGACCTTTTTATCCATTACAGAAGTGCATCAGCTTTACTAACAAATAACAGAGAGAGGCAATATCTTCAGTCTGTTTTGTGATATTAATATATTCTGTATTACAGTTTTATCTTCTTTACTTTTACATTTATTTCACCTTTAATGAGTCCAAATGTCTACCCAAGAGCTCCTGATTTTAAGGATATACTTAACATCAGTATATTAACTGTCACATTCAAGCTAACAGGCTTAACTTAGATGCTTAAAGTTACACATCTGTTTGAGATCTTTGTCAAACAAGACCCAAACCCCTTGATTTTAAATAATTGACAGAAATGGAAAGTTTCACTGTAGTGACATCGGAAAGACGATAATACTGCTTCACCACCATCCTGCAAACACTGAGATTATGGTTTTGCTCTCAACATTTATATTTGTGATAAGTCCTTTCACTTGTAATAAAATATGCTGAACAAAAAGTAGCTTAGAAGAGATTTTGAGGTTTTGTTTTGCAATAGTTGGTCCATTTTGAATCCCTTGTTTTATTTCTTTTCATACTGTGAGGGCAAAGAATTATTGTAGCTTTCATCATGAGCTCAAGAAGAACATTCTGGAAGACCAAGATTAAGTGCATGCAGATGGGTGTAACATTAATTTTTCTTTAGGATAAAACCAACTATAAGCAAAGTAACACAAAAAAAAAAGTGTTTTGTTTTGTTTTGTTTTTTCTCTCCACGTAATCTTGGGTAATTCCAAGGTTCCTCTTAGGAATCTAGACTGAACAATAGTTTATTTCACTGGTTATGGTATTTCTGACTTCTAGATGCTTTTCTTGTGAAACTAGGAGAATGTGTTTGTTTGCTTTCTTGTTTGCATGTATAAGGAAGGGAGAGAAAAAAAAGTAAATTCTTTTAACAGTGAATGCCACAGGAGATAATTCCATCTGCCTGCCTGATCTAGCATTCTCAACTACATTTCTCAGTTTCTCTTGATTAATAATGCAGCTCTTCTCAGTTATATGCACAGTTTAAGTGCCAAACAGATGCCACACAAATAACGATTACAAACAACTGCTGTATGGGGTGAACAAATAATGTCAGTTAGTTGATGTGATGAAGTTTACATGACAATAATCCTTATCCTTTTATGAAGTTGTTCGTTTTTAAGCCTTTCTGGTATCTTTTTAAGGTAACAATGCCACTTGACCACCTCAATAAAGATCTCAATAGAAATAAAGCAGATATACTTATAGGTACTTATGAATTAATCACATTGCTTATTTCCTGAGGAAATTTGAAAAGAATTGTCAGCTACACTTGTATAGTTTAAAACTACACAATTTAAAACTACTTCTTAAAGCACTTTTAAAACTTTAGTGATAGGACAGGGAATAAACTTAGGGACACTGAAACAACAAAAGGGTAGATTTAGATTAGATACAAGGGAGAAATTCTTTCCTTATGGGGTGGTGAGGCATTGGAACAGCCTGCCCAGGGAAGCTGTAGATGCCTCACCCGTGGAGGCATTCAAGACCAGGTTGGATGGGACTTTGGGAAAAACGCCTTGCAAAAAAAAAAAAGAAAAAAAAAAAGAAAAAAAAAAAGTCACTGCCTATGGCACAGGGTTGAAATGGAACTGCTTTTAAGGTCCCTTCCAATCCAAACCATTGCATGATTGTATGAATCCAAGTGTTGGTGTGCACACGTACTTTGTTACATATTGTCAAATCAAACTCTGGTTCAGGACAGTACTTTGGCCTGTTGTTAACTCCAGGCTTATCAAACCACTGTCTCATCAAATGACATGCTTAAATAAAGCTCAAATAATGTTCAGAATAGAAATGCTTTACTGACCTGAGAGTTAAACTGAGGCACACTCTTGTTCCACTACAGATGACAGAGCTACTTGGTGAAGGAATACGTAGGTGAAAATAGGTTTGCACGACACTAAAATATTTGGTGTCAGAATAGCACTTCTGAACTTGAATATCTACAAACTCAATTCTTAATGCTTCAACATTAAGTTGTTCTTCTCAGGACTGTCATGGATATTACTGCAATACTGAACGCTAGAAAACTGATACAATTTGAAAAAAAATTATGTTTAAAATCTTGATCATATTACAACAGTGATGCTGACAGTTTTGAAGACCTTTTGTGCTTTTTTCTCTTTCCTTGCTAAGATCAACAGTTTAGCCAACTAACCACTGGTTTTGCATTTTGTCTGTGATTTTGTCCCCTTTGCACCACATCTTGATTGTAGAGAGAAAGAAAATTCATGAATCATGCAGCAGATCATCAGAAAATCTTATAGCTTCACAAAAGCAAAATCCACAGGTCCATAGAAATAAACATCAGCTCTCAACAAACTTATGACAACACACATTTACTTGCACAATACTCTATCAGAATTGGCAGTTGCTCTTTATCCATTCTAGAATAAAATTCAGTATAAAATCTTGGTTTACCCCCCTACTTACTGCTGTGCTTTCCATTCTGCCAGCTGGGCTGTGAAAACCCCTTGCCTGCAGACAGGGAGAAGAAACTGGAGGCAGGAATGACCCACAAGTCTTCCATACCTCATGAGCAGTGCTTCCACAGTCAGATCTTCAGTGAGAGAGATCAGTGCTTTGTTAAATTACAGACATAAAACAGGAAAAGGACTTGGGGAGTCACAAGTCAAAAGGATGAGAACTGTTTTTGTAAAACTCTTCAGAGGGTCACCAAACACAACTACCAAGTGATCAGATAGGATATTAGCTGACCACTAAATATGCACATGTATTTAATATTTCTTGTAACCCTTGAATTATTTTCTCAAAGCACACTCTTATCAGCTATCACTGGTCAGAGTTGGAGGTCTGGCTGTAAAAAAAGTGCTTTCACAATGTTGTAAGGTTGTTCCTCCTGCCTGATGTTTCTCTAACAGACAGTTTGGTGCAGCTGCTAAAGCTTACAACTTTCTCATTTCCTTGCATAGTGTCTTTGCTAATTTTTAACCAATAATTGTAATACTGCTAATGTCAGTCACTATCATCAGGAAAACAGAGGAGGAATGTAAACAGACTTAAGATGCCCAGATGAAATAATAGCAATGCAAGTGCTCTGATCAGTTTTTGGAAGAAGGCTACAGTAGTACAGAAATGAAGAGGGTGTTACAGCTCCCTGCAATTTGGTGGCTGAGTGGAGTTACACAGCTATCTATGCTGCATTGGAGTACTGAAAAATGAATCAGATTGGTAATTTCTGGTGAAATAGCGAGCATTAGGTCAGAGAACAGAATCCTCTTTGCACTTCAGAAAGTCAAAAACATGCCCAGTTATTACATACAGTATAAAATACTGTTTTGTATTGTTTTAAGATTTTGTTTTGTTTTGTTTTCAGACTCAAATTTCAAAATATTGGACAAGTACTGAAATCTGCTTGTAAAAATCCCCAAGTCACAAGCCAGCCAGATAAAAATCTGTTCACTGCAAAAAGGGAAGGGGGCAGGGTGGGGAAAGAAAAGTTTGTTGATAAGTTTGCTATACTATTAAAACACTTAACCACAGCCTGGAGCTCCAGCTGACATTTATCTCAAGTTCCTATTTATTATAATATATGAAAAATATTCAGCAAAATTACATCTTGTTTTTGAAGGATATGCACTCCAGCATTTAAGGTGTAAGGTTTGACTATTTGTTTAGGAAGGCAGAAATGTGAGCAGATTGAATGAATACTGGGCCAAAGAGAAAATAAAAGTTTGAGACAATGCTTGGTCCCATTTAAAGTTTCTTGAGGAAATGATCATATTCCAGCTAAGCAAAAGAAAACAGCCTCCAGAGAAATCACAAAGACAATTAGCAAGACAAATCCCGGACTGCTTTGTCTTGTCTAAATCTATATAAAGAAAAATGGTCTGCAACTCACTCCGAAAGTGATGGGAACCCATGCTTCAAACACATGTCTTGAAACAATGTCGGAAATCTTGTTCCTCTTTTGGCTGCGGTTACAGATGCTTTCTCCAGACAGCGTGCTCACTAGTTTCAATTGTCTGGAGTACTCAAAAATACATTTTCCCCGGAAGATCTGCATATATAACAAACATTAACTAAATCAAATGACTTTCATTTCAGGATAAATACTTTCAAGAAGTCAGTTAGCGACACTTATAGTAAATTGCTATTAATTGGTTTTTCCAATCTACTTAGGTTGTACTAATGAACACAATCACTTCTAACATATTTGTACATCGAATAAACCCTGCCTCTCCCTTTAAGCATGCAGAGGGTCCAAGATAAAATGTTCTGCTGCAAGAACACAGGGGAACCGCTTTGGGTCAAGTGAATGATCCTACTGGTTTTCTGTGTCTCTGAACTCTGTTCATTCAGAAGGAACCAGGAGAACCTCTCTGCTCTCACTGCTGGATAGCTGCCCTGAGTGGGGCCAATTTTGTAGCTTTTTCGCCACAGAATATGTAAGTTACATAACACAGAAACTCTCAGCTCTGCAAAGCCAATGAAACCACATTTTCCTATAACTGCTACTTCCCCCTTTTGCACTTTACTCACTTGTAAGGGCTTGCTGTAAATTCAATGATAGTATCTCTACAGATGGGAACTTTTTCTTTTGCATGTGAATGTTACCCAACACCGAAACGTCTCCAGCCCTGATGGTACATCTCAGGGCATTATTAGGACAGCAGTCATGCTCATACTGCTCAGCTCCTCTGTGGTAAGCCCAGATATGGAGCTAAAGTAAGAATTAGAATTCTGTCTGCACCATAGCCTGAAAACAATCACGCTAACTTCAGCAGTTTGAAATTGGTTACTGGAAAAGCCCTAGATACAGCAGAGCAAAGCTCCTGGTTATTTCCTTCACTAAGTTCTAAACTGAACTGAACTATAACCTTGTTGTTACTAGAAAATTTCTGCTCTCTTTGGCGTTATTTTTCATAACAGCTCTGTGTACCTAAAGAAGCACAGCAGCAGGCTATAGGACCAAGGTCTATCTGAGAAACCTGCACGCATCACAGAAAGCACATGATTCCACAACTCATTAAGTCTAATTTATGGCATATGTAATTAGGCACCTTTGAATTGAACCCAGGTCTCTAGAGATAATAACACTTAGAACTTATATAGGGCTTTTCATCTTCAAAGTGCTTTACAAACATTAACTAATTAACAACATAATAAGACATGAAAGGCCAATGTACTTACCCCTAGTGCTGCATAGCCTCTGTATAATTCAGATTTTAATGATTTTAAATGCAAGATGCAATCTGGGTGTGCTGGGAGGATTTACTGGTTGTCCCCTTCCCAATCAGAAAACATGACTTCCATACCAAATATCTGAATATGCAGCGATATCTGAATATCTGCTATTTATTGCTGAGTCAGAAGAAACAGCTTCAAAAATTGAAGGAAGATAAGGAAATGAGCACCTCAGAGCAGTTTGTGAGGGTGGTTGAATTTCCTGGACTTTGGAGATACAGTATGGGGACTAATGCAGGAATACACTCTCTGAGAAGTCATTGCACACGATTTCTGGTACCACCAAACTCCATATCCTTCCCAGGGTAAATCTAGTAATAGTTACACAAAGACTGTAGGGACTGGCTGTCTAGGGACTATTTGGCCTTTTTTTGTTGTTGTTTTTTAATCCTATGTCAGTGATCATTTTCGTAAGCTCAGGATGTCGACCACTGCAGTGTATGTGCTTTCTTTAAACATCCAACAGCTAAAAAGGCAATGCATATCATGGCAGAATCTCCTGTCTCTCTCCAGACCATGTCTGCCTCTGTCCCCTTGGCGATTCTACTGTGAACAAAAATTGAGAATTTGAGCATCAGTAGAAAAATATACCAAGCATGTGAGATAGAACTGTATTTATGTCCCTCCCTAACCCTGCACATATGAATCCTCAGAAACAAACCCAAATTCTTCTGCTGTGGTGACACAGGTGGAGCAGAAAGAGAAATTAAAGACAATGAGACATACGATGGAGCAGCAAACAATTTGTATATGGAAACAGCAGGCTTTTGCTTTTCCCCACAGACAAGCAGTCCAGAACAGACCCTGAAAGGTAACAGTCTCACAATAGTAATGCCTACAAGAGAAACTACCATAAACATAGGGTCTAATTAAAAGCATTACAATTTTAAAATGCAAATGTAGAATAGAACTGTCAAAATGTTTTATCCCTAAAGTGTGAATGCTAACCTTCCCATACTTATTATATAGCACTACATTTTAATTTTCCTGGAGCACAGTTGAATAAAGCAAGCATCACAAACACAATCAAATGGATATCTGAAAGTACTCCTCTTCACAATAGCTGTGTGTCTGAGCAGGGCTTCAAATGTTGATCAATTGATTACCAAAATCAAAGAATACATTTCCCAAATGAGCTTCTGAAAAAGCACTCAATGACACCAGGGAAAAAAGAGAGCATAAAGCTGTACAGAACAGCAGTGTTCTCTAAAATATTTACAAATGCAACATTTTACTGTTTTCTTGTTTATACCTTAGATCTGCACAGATCTAGAGTGAGGAATAAAGCATTTCTGATAAATCAATGGCTTGATTCAGTTTAAGTGTGGCAAATTCAGGTAAACAAAGAAAAAAGTAAAAATGACCTAAAGGTATACATTAAATCTCATGGTAAATCACGGTCCCTCTGTTCAAATTACTTTTGAACCTTTAATAAAACTACGGTAAAATATATAATACACTCTCTAATGGCAAATCACATGTGAATACTCTTATTTCATAAGGGACAGTTCCCTATTTGTTTTCCTTAGAAATAAGACAGAACTATTTGCGCTTATCTGTCCCTTTGGAATTTTCTCTCCTCCCATTGTGACCAGTAAGAGGGCTACCAAATAGTCCTAGTAAGGATGAATAAAGGTGAGGCACTTGGCTTGTTTCCGAGCTTGTTTCAGACAGCTACTATTTGCTCAGCAGAGGCCTCTGTTGAGCTAACTACAATTCACGAAAGCACTCATGGGTATTCTCTAGCTCCTCCCAACTCTGGCACAGCTGTTTTCAGGACTGATTAAACACCAGCTGTAACTATCAGTGTCCCATCCGTCTTCCATCTCTAGTGAGCTGGTTCCTGCTGCTATCCTATGTATTTTGATTGTTTTGTTTTTGATAAACGCCAATGAACTACTGAGAATAACTGCCCACCAAATACATATGGTTTTCATCTGGCAAATTTAACCTGAAAAAATAGAATGAAAAATAGGAAAACTAATTTTCGAGCTGAAATGAACTTGCTATTTTCAGGAATTTCCATATATTTTATCCTTCATTCTGGATGCAAGTTGCTCTCTTGTACCGCTTCATGCAGTAGCCTAATCTGTATTGCTGTTCTGTGCTGTTCTCGCCGTGAAAAAAGCCATGCTGGGCTGCAGATTGGGTCATATGCTCCTCTGCAGAGCAAAATCCAGAGCTGCTCACAAACAAGTATGCTCTCTGCACCCTTACCTTTATTAATTCACCTCAATGAGAAGCATTTGTCTGAAGAACCTGATGAGCTTTTCACTCCACTGTGTTAATGCTGTCCTACTCTGGGAATTTTCAGAAAATTCCTTCAGGATCAAACCCATTTTGTTGACTAAAATGAAGAGTTTGCTTAGAAAAAATAAAGCAATTAAAAAGTTTCTACCTTCAAAGCATTATGGCATTTGATATTGTGGTTCTGACTCCATTTGGATGCAGACTTTATAGTGCTTTCCATAAGCCACTGCTTCATTAAAGAGGGAAAGAAAAACCAAGCAAAACAATCCCACACTAGCATTAATTCTTGCAAGTATCACACTGCCCAGAGAATTCTTCTCTTTCTGACACAAATACCTTTCTGCAGCATGCCTCCATGCTGAAATCCTCCTGTGCGAGCAGAGAGTACTCCAGGATTTATGACGTCTCGAGTGAAGAAATATTTTGCCTTATGACAAGCAGGCAGCTGACTCCCCACCTGTGCCTTTCATTTCCACTTTGGAAACACTGCATTACTGGAAGATGCTGACATGAAAAAAAAAAAAAAAAAAAAAGACAGAAGTGGTAACTGGTTCTGGTTGGTATTGACAAGGGAGACAGAAACACAGGAGACAAAAGCTTACAAGGTCGGGGTGTTTTCATTCTTATGTTTTTGCAGATAATTTCAGCTGAGCTGCACTGCTTTCAACTTCATTGAAACAAGATTTATCCCCTCCTGCATTATGGCAAGGCGATCTTACTGCAATCACACAGACAGCACAGGAAGCATCCCACCGTTTTGTACTTCCATGCCAAGGGAGGTGTCACAATGTCTGTTCCTCACTGGTACTTGCTGTTTTTATCCTGATGCTTACCAGGAACACCCACTCCTTCAGCAGTGGCTGGGTGGGATAAGGAACTTTCTATTCTGCGCTGTCCTCACTTAGGCAGTTAACAAGAGAATGAGGGTGGTAGGACCAGGAATACTTTTCCTCCTGTGCCGTCATTCTCATACTGCACAGAGACCTGTCTTCCTCTCCTTTTGATCCTGTGCTTCTGTACCTTATCAATCTTCTGTATCTCAGTCAGTTCCTAAGAGAATCACAGCTCACTTAGTATTTGGAGGCACCAGGAGAATTTTTGCCCTTGGAACATTTTAGGTCTGCTAATCAAACAATGATCCACAAGAATCTCACAGCAGGTGGTTATGGTATCATTAATCTCACTTCAATTATGGAAAACTGAGGCACAGAGACACTGCTTGCACTTTAAACTCAGTTTTTTGTTCAACCTTTCCATGTTTATTCATTTTCCGATGCTTTGCTTTTTGCTATAAAGTATTTGCATAACTAATAGAACAAAGGCATCAAACAAGTCACTGAAAACAATTAAATGAAAGTATCGGTATAGAAAATTGCATTTCTTCTTCAAGATGATCATCTTTCAGTACAATGCGGCACGATGAGGTTCTTCTTGTGCTAGCAGATAGCTGTAACTGCATGCTTAGTGAAGTGCTAATATTGATCCTACAAGATGGAACAGGTTACACAGGCAATTGGTCAGGCAAAGCAGTGATGGCAGCACATGGGATATTATGGATGGTTGATGTAGCTGAGGATATCTATCTTTCTGTCTATCTATCTATTTTTCAGGATGTCTATCATCATGGAACTTAGCTATTAAGGAACAATGGCAGCACTTAATCATCGATAGATTAATACTGCATATGCCATTAATTAGGGATTGGGTCAGATTTCCCTCATTTTACCTTTGCTGCTCTTTTTTTTCTTCTGCAGTTGTGAGACAGTAGCATTTTCTCACAGACTGTATGTGTTGTTTTGGGACTTGTGTCAGTGGCAACAGCATAGCTCTGTGTGTCTGCCAGAGCTTGTTCAATTGAGCTCCTTTCCAGGAAAATAAAATAGCCAACTGATGAGACCTGTTATAAAATTTCAGACCCAGCATCTTTTCATGATATCTGGAATACTGTTTGGAAGCAGCAGCAGTGTGACCAGTCTGTGCACCTCACCCTTCTGTTACAGTCAGAAATAGGTGAAGAGCAGTGAGAGATTTTCCCAAGCAATACCTGCTGGAAAAGATACAACTTCTATTGCTGTATTTTCTCAATACTTAGTATTCAGCAAAGTGCCTGCAACAGTGCAGAGCTGTGTGTTTGCTGGTATTTTTCTTGTTCAAAGCTTTTGAGAACCCTTTTCTGAAGCATATAATGCTGCCTTGAAATTGGTCTCTAAATCACATTTTGAGAAGAAACAAGCAATTGGCTGGGTATTTTTGTGCTGTGCCATGGCTTGCTCAAGTCAGAAGAGCACCCTATCTCCTACTTGAATCTTGATTCTTGTCAGTCTGTGATCATCAAAGTCCTCATCAACACAACAGTGTCTCTCCCCTTTTATTTCTAATTTTTTTATTACTTTTATTTTTACATTACCAGTTACAAACTCTGCAACAGATTTCCTCCTTTTATTTCGGCATTTTAGGCTCTTCCATGGTTTTATACTCTTAGGATAATTAATTTATTGTTACAAAGTCTTACATTAAAACCAGTCTACCAAGGGCAGTGTTGGGAGTGATCACTGTGTCTCCTGTTTTTATATTAAGTGTTCCAAAAGGGGAGCTAGATAGTTTAAACTAAGCTATAGAGTTTCTGCCTTGACATTTGGAGGTAAAAATTTTCCTGTGACTGTCAGTCTCTCAGAAGAGGAGATGGCATTTGGAATAATCCAAAACTCCTGCAGAGTTACATTACTGTGGCAGCCAGACCAGAGTAAATCTAGTCTGAAGATCTATTGGTTCAATTACTGCTTGGGGTCAGGACATGCCATAAATTATTAGATATGCAAATGCAAAAGTGACTGTTGATGAAAGGAAGATGGATGGATTTCTTAAATACTCATAATCACTGCTAAGACTGGCTACAGATCGAGGTATAGTCACTTGCTTGTAAAAGGTTTCTATTTCATTCTTAGCTTTTACCCGTGTGCACATAAAGATATAATTTTATTTGTATGATATTTAAAAAATAAGCTTGGGAAGTCATGTGCAGGCCTGCTTTGAACCGATTCTGCAATATTCCATAATTTTTAGAAAATTCTGCAGAGAAAAGTTTGGAAAATTCTAATTCTCATTCTGCTCTCACCACAGTGTAAATCTGAAGCACTGCGCTGTATTGCATGAAGATACAATGATAACGTTTTTGGGAGAAGAATCAATTCCTTTGTTCTATGGAAGTAAGGTGGATGAAGAAAGCCACAAAACAAACTCAGGTTTGCAAATTTCTGTAGGGTGAATGAGTACTGGTACATGATAAACATCACCTTACCACGGCATGAACTCTGAGTACTGCAAGAGCAAGCCATGAGATTTTTGCGGGTATAAAAATGAAAAGAAAATTTTACTTAAAAAAATAATGTAATACATTTGCTTTTGCTGCCCCTTAAATGCATTATTTATGGTCTTATTTCTCAGTGCGATTAAAGGCGGAAGAATTTGACCTCTATCCCCATCATGTGCAGCGTCTGCTACATCTATAAAGACTTGTTGAATTTCTCTTGTGGGTTATCTCTTCTGGGAGAGGAGGTTTTACTACATATAAGACAAAATGATTGTGTGAGAATAGCGTGTGCTATTCAACGCCACCTGCTGCTGCAAGGGGAAATATATTCCCAGATGCACCTTGACTGAGCAGAAACAGATGAGAAAAGAACCCAAAGGAAAGAAAACCTGTTCTAGTTGATAGTAAGTTTGCTTTGCAGAAATATATCACAAAGCAAGAAGGAATATATTTTCCCAATACTGACACTAACATATTCCAAGCAGTCTATGAAAGCCAACAGTGTTTCTAAAAGATACATAATATTCTTCAGCTGGATGGTAGTTTCTAAAGAGTTTTCTAATCGGTTTTCTAAACATGTTTGAAAACTACTGCAGGATTTCTCAAAGCTTCCACTCACTTCCTAAATGTAAATCTCTTGCCAAATGGCGTTGCTATTATTACTGTGACACACACACACACACACACACACACACAAAAGTTTACATAGTTGGGGATGACAGTTAGATAGTAAATTGAGAGTTACTTGAGAATTCCCCAAGTAGAGTTCTGAGATTTGTTCATATATTGCATTTTCTGTAAAAGAAAACATATTAGGAAATACATTAATTTGCCCAAGCTGTGGCTTATGCAAAGGTAAAGTTGAGATGGAAAACAGACCAGGATTAGGGCATGGTTATCGAGCAACCAGTAGTTAGAGATCAGCTAAAGATGAGTTAGTACATTTTAAGGGTCCTTACTGTTATAACATCATCTGTTTGCTCTCCTGTGAAAGCAATTGCTCTACGTGCTTGATATAAAATAAACAAATACAATGCATTCTCTATACACAAAGACACAACAAATCCTACAAAGGACAGGTGCTTTTTAGAAACAACAGAAAGTCTTAGGCATGGTGTACCTTTAGACGATGGAAAAATCAAAAGCCCGAACCAAATGGAAGCAAGAAGAATCCACAAGGCCAGAGGGAGGCTTGGTCAGAGCTCTTATAGCAGATTTCCAGTCACATCTCCAAAGTGACATCCCTACCTCAGGACGGGTGTACCTGCAAATCCTTGCTGACTGTCGCCTGTAGGTTATCGTACTTGCAAGATTCCTACGGAAAAAAACACATGTATAAAGGAGTTACAACCATCTGTAGCAAAATGAGCTCTCTGCTAAGCTTTCTAGACCTGCATAAAAATATGGCTTATTGATCTACTGGTTAATATTTTAAAGTTAATTCGTCCTGAATGTTTCTCACTTGTTTGTGTGCAATGGCACAACGGGATAATTCTCTCAACTTTTGTCTCCTTATAGTACAGAGATTTTTTATTTTATTTATTTATTTATTTATTTTTGTAGATTACATTCAGAAATGGGAATGTTTTACAGCTGTGAGGAACTGAAATGAATTCATATTTCCAGAACTTAAGCCACAAGTAACTATATTTTCAGCAGTTGAATTTTCATTAAAATTTACAAAAGATCTCTGCCTTCACTGATTTATTGTGGCATCAGGTAAAACTACACACAGTGTATAAAATCCTGTGTTACTCCCCTTGTAGTTTGATCAAACACGTTATCAGTGATTGCAAGCACATTTTATAACCCTAGCTGCTGAATCGAAAAAAAGGTGATACAAGCATCAATCTCCAGGATAAAATCAGAGCACTTTCCACCACAGTTTGACCTTAGTGATGTCTTTGGATAGTCTTACTTGTCTAAGTCCTTGCAACAATTACCAAGGGACGGTTAGAAAATGCAGCTTTAATGGTGAGGGCTGGAATTACCAGCAGCATTGAAGTCTTAAACACTAACCCCAGAGATTTCCAAGCAGAGGAAGAATTTGAGGAAACTGTGAAGGTACTGTAGGCATGAAGTGGAAGAGGGCTGCAGGCACCAGCCACAGATTTTATTTGTGTTCTTTATTGTCTGCATCCCTGAACTCTGCAGTGTTATTAGCAAATACAAAAAGCTATAAATAAAAAAACAGCCGCAGATAACTGGACCTCAAGATACAGTTGACTCCAGCTATAGTTGCCAAATCTCCTTTATAGCATGAGACAACACAGTTAATTACAGGTCACAAAAATGTTAATTTCTGCCATAACACAAGTCACAGTCTAAGAATGAAAAAGCTTATTTTGGGGTTACGATGGTTTCTCCTAATAGAAGCTCTGGTAATTTGAAATCCTGTTTCATGTTAGTAGGCTACAGAATAGACAAAGAAAGGAGGGATAAATGCGACTTACTGATCTATGTTGTGGTTTGTAATGTAATAGTTAAATAACTTTAAAAACAAAACTATTTTTGGAAAGGCAAAGTATTGAAGATAAAGAAAATAGACGAGAAGATCATAGAGATCTATTTTGAGCAATGTCAGTAGCATCTGCTTATAACTAACACTAAGTAATTTTCTAATTAGTATAACGTTTTTAAAATGTTCAGTCCTGGTGACCCAGCAAATGAATACGTGAATAGTATCTCATGAACAAACCTCCCCACAGTGAAAGAATCACCAACCATTAAGCCTGTTCCAAAGTACATTGGGTAATAATTAAGATAAACATTATGCAAAGGATGGAGTTAATTATATTACATATAGTCAGACACTGGTCACTCTACAAATTGTAGCTTTTCTCCTAATTTTCACTTATTATCAAAGGTATTTCAAGGACTGTAAAATAACACAAACTGAGCAGTTACAAAGATGATATGCATTTAAGTTCAAAACTACGTTTCAAGCTTTCTGAAATAAATTACATACAATTTCAGGAAATAACACACCATTCTCACACAACCTGTAATTGCTGCTGCAAAAACGGTAAACTCATTTTTGGAAGGGAAACAGCATTCATTTAGCAGGTCTCATAGTGACACATGAAGCAGAAAGGTAATTTGCATGGATATTGTAATCTCAGTTTATATAGGGAGGATACTTGGATAAAAAGAACATACAACTGCAACTTTATAAGGACAAACAGTCAGACCAGTTTCAATTAATATCCAGCTCCTACTGCAGATCACAAAATCTCTTCACTAACAAGGGGAGGGTTGCAACCTTCTACAGCTTGCATTCATCATCACAACCACTATTTTTATTTGATTTTTTTTATTTTATTTACTTATTTATTTTTTGCTAGAGGGAAGTGCTTGTGGATTTGAGAATCCTCAGCATAGGTTGTAAATGTATGTGCATATGAACATTTCTAAAATTCCAGCATATAGGTCAGTATGGAGCTTTCTAAATCCCTAACAAACATCTTTTTGTGTCCCTTCATGTCACATTTAATTGTCCATGGTGAAAGAAAACCCTAATCAGGATTCAACAGGAGTACTCCAAGACATGTATCTTTCCAACCTAGAGTATCCTGTGATCCTCTGAAAGCCTATTAGGAAAAAAGCAAGTTTTCATTCTGTTTGAAACCCCAAACAAATTAAATAATTTAAAATTCTTGCTCTTGACTATTGTGTGGCATTTGTACAACAGTTGTACAACAGTGAGGTGCAATGAGACGCACTGAGGAAATGCTCAGTTCACAAAGATCTCATTCCTTTCAGAATCTGGCCCAGGAGAACAGCATTAAAGCACTACGTTAAAACAGGTTTTAAAAGTCGTTTCACAATCTATCAAAAAGAACTGATTTCTGGTCTTGTTTCTGTAATTTCCCCACATATTCTTAATATCTGTTTGTTCCACTTAGTTACCCATCATCACCTCTCAGGAATAATCTGTGTGGGCTAAGAAATAAATAAGTTATGCATACAGAGTAGCTGTACAGTGACTTGCATTGCTTTTTCTAAGTAAGAAGCCAACAAGTGTAACTCTAGTTTTACTAGTTCACTGCACTCACACTGAGCTCAGCTAGGTACCTTCACTGATTATTAACAGAAAAGCCTGGGCCCATTAAAGTCAACAAAAGTTTTCCCTCTATTTTTTTTTCCTCAAAGATGCTCCAACATCACCCAGAAGGATAAGCTCTGTGCATGCATCCCAGATCCACATGTGACCTGCAGAAAACAGACTTTGTGCAACTGAAGTCACTTTCAATTTGTTCCTGTGTGGTCCAATCTAAACAATGCTAACGCAATTCAGACTGAACTATTTGTTAGAAAGTCTTTGTCATATAAAAAAATGCTAAAAGAAATTTTATTTTGATAGGTGAAACACATTTTCATCTAGAACTACAGATATTTAAGAACATTTCTGTATTTCAACACAAAATGCATTAGAGTCTTTGAATGAAAGGCTTTATAAAAATGTAAATGCGCTCCACAATAATTACAGTGACAATAGATTTTGTTTTCAGCAGCCTTACGAGTACATGGGCTTACAACACTGTGTTTGTAGCAGGGCTGGTTACACAGCCACGTTGGTTTGCAGAGCAGTTTAAAGACAAACAGGAATGGAAGGTCTTTGACCGGAGAGGCTGACAATTTAAATAAGGCTGACAATCTAACACACAGCAGCAACAGTGCTGTTCAGTGGGCAGGAAGGGCAACAACACACACTGAGCAATGGGAAGTGATCTTGCAAGAGCATTAATTTGAAGGAATCTGGGTGAGCACACCATTGTTTTGTATAATTTTTAATTTGAGGAGTGCGACTCCCCAGAGACAGCAATAAACCAAAACTTCTGGAACAGAAGACAGCACAGAGAAGAAGAGGAAGAGCATCTGATAGAAAATGTATGGAGAGAAAAGATCTGAAATGACAGCTTTTTCTCCCAGGGTTGGGTGCATTTGCAAAACATACATAGAAACATAGAAAGTGGTGCTGGGCATGTGTTTGTGTGAGGGTCAGAGATGGAGCAGGACGAGTGAACTCCTATCGTAATAAAGTGCCATACAATTATTGCAATAGCCTTTGAGAGAAATCATAGCTCTTGGAGAGCCATGTTGAGGTGGCTGCTGCTCATGTAGAGAGTCATTGCTATGATTTCCTGCAGGTCTGGGAGGGAAATTATCTGCTGCAGTAAATTCACAAGCTTAGCATTTGTTGCCACTGTGACTAAAGGTTAATGTTTCCTTGCCTGACTGAATCAAGATCACCAGTTGCCCATTACCTATTTTTATGGCCTTACTCATGTTTGATTTCAGCAGATTTTGAGTAATCTCATCCTGTGAATGTTAAATTAAAGCCATGTATGTAAAAGGTTAAGTTTTGTTACTGCAAAACAAAGCAATTTCATGACTTTTTTTTTCCTTTTGTGGCATATCGGGTCAATGAGGGCTCATTCAGGCAGTGCAGGCTGAAAGCACAGCCATCCTCTCAGCAAGGCCCAGCAAGGAGGGGATGCAGGGCCTTGCAGCACAGAGACAGCTCCTGGGGTACAGCTCCTTGTGGGGCAGGTGGCTGTGTGCAAAGCAAGGCTGCTCCTGATCCACGAAAACACACAGCAAGAGCCTGAAGGCTGTTGGGGATGGGGGGAAAGGCTTTTTGGACGACTCGCTTGTCTGAACCCACTTCCAAAAGCTAGAGTCATTTGGTAAATTTTGGGCAATAATGCCCCACAGAGCATTGCTTTCCTCTAAATACTCCACAACATTTGAATGAAGCTATCTTTTATGCACTTGTCTGAAAACGAGAATAAAATCCTGAAATTCTTTAAATTGATATGCTATTGTGTGACTGTGCCCCTACTCAGAGCAACTAATTGCATAATTTAGCCATAAATCTGACCTGAACAATGTCTTTCTGTTGAAAGTTCACCTTTCTCTCAAGTTGGCAGCGAGTTAACCCTAAAGACTTGAACCTGTGTTTGCAAAGTTGTGCCTGAGCCCGGTCATAAAGAGCAGCCGCAAGGGACACAGCTGGAAGCGTTAACCACGGATGTTCCATTAGAGAGCACCGCTCTGTGTCTTCTACGCTGAACTATCAACTTGCTACACAGGTGCCAAAAAGACAAGCCCTGAACTTTTCTCATGAAAAGACTGTGAGGCCACACCAGTTCCAAGCTGGCAAAGAATGAATCAGTGAGGATGAGGAGGTGCATGCAGGAGGCAGAAAGAAGCCTGAGAGGCAGAGGCAGCAGGCGATTTCTCTTTGTTATCAAGTGAAATGACTCCACAAATATGACAATAAATCACTGCAGGAATCAATCTGAGTGGAGGCAACTGCTCCATGCTGATAATGCATCAATCAATATTTAATGTTTACACTTTAATTAATCTGCACGTAGGAAGCATTCTTTCAGTGACAAAAAAGTGATGAGAAATAAAACACCTTTTATATCAAACAGCGACGAATGGCTGCCTATCTGTGAGGCTTTGATTGGGCCCTCAATTGATCATTGCAGCCATTTCGATTGCGCTGGTGTACAATGTCGCATTTGGGTATAACACAAACACTGGGGCTGTGAAGGAAGGAGGGGGAGCTTCTGAATCTGCTTCTGAGTGATTACAACTTTATCAGAACAAAGAAAGACTGATAGCAAAGTATGAATTCTTTGAAAACACCGGACAGAAGGCAAACAAAATAAAAGATTCTCAACATCTGCATTGATGACACCAATCTGAACAGATTTTTACCATGTATTACAGTTATTCATACCTACTAAGGCTTTGCATAGAAAAAACAATTCAGATGTTGACTGGCAAAACTGTCTTCCCTTATCAGAGCTCCCAGTGGAGATGAACCATTTTGGTGTCATTCTGCACATAAGCAGAGTGCTAGGTGTACCATGGACACAGGGGAAGGCACTGCTCCTGCTGCACAGTATTCACCCAGGGCTCTGTTTAACCCTTGTAAACTCTAGTTTCTTCTTTTTAAAGGGCCTGATTCATTGTTCATTGATGTCAACGGAATGACTTCTATTGACTTCAGTGGGCATTGCATTAGTCCATAGATGAATGGTATTGAAAGGCACGGTGATGAAAGACGAATGAAAAGACAGTCATGTGAGACCAGTAACGTTCAATTATTTCTTTAAAAAAGGAAGCTACAGCAACATATGCTCATACATAACCAAAAGTTTCCTATGCCTGCTTCTAAAATAATTGCTTGAAATGTACTGGATTTTTGTAAAATAAATACAATATTATCAAATTCAAGTATACACGGGGTTTATCTTTATAGAGCTAAGCTCAATTTAAATGATTAGAGGTATGGACAAGGATACAGAACAGCAGGGCGGAACCCAGGAAATTCTTACTGCACTTTATGTGCTATTTTTAACTTGCGCGGTCTGTCTTAACGTTAGGATCATGTAAAGGACAACAGCAAAGGTAAATCTCTTTAAGCTTTTTCACTGAAGAATATTTGCTGTTTTACTAGTCAATAAATAGGACGATTCTACCTATGAAATAATGATAACAAGTACCCAAAATGCCTGCCCAAATTTGCAGCTTCCCTGCTTAGGATGCTGAGATTGCTGGTTTAGCCAATGTGTGAACAACCATGGAAATAATACTAAGCTTTATAGATAATGTACTAGAAGAAATTTGAAAACATGAATCCTCAGTCCAACATAGAATGGATGGAGTTTTTCTGTGGTTCACAGTTTTACAGTCCATTCCAAAAGTGTAAGGCACTCAGAAATGCACTCCTACAGCTGGTGACAGTTCAGATACCAAGACTCTGAGCCAACAAAGTATTCAAAGCATGAATGACATCAGAAGACTTTCATTTGCTGGTCAAAAAGCTTTAAAACATAACTGCACATGAAAATTGGGGAAGTGTTCACAGAGGAAATGAAAGAAGATTATTATGATATTTAAAATGCAATAATAGAACAACTCCCCAAAACTAAAGGAAGCCTTTTTACTTCTGTTGTTTACTTATCGTTCCTACTTAGTCTTCCCACAGAACTTTGTATTTAAAGAAAGAAAAAGCTAAGATTTCATTAACTCCATAAAAATGGAATCAATGCATTCTCCCCCAAATCCATAAATAGCTTTTCAGCAGATTTTAACACGCACACACACATCCACACAAAGAGTTGAGTCTGCAGTTTGTCTTTGCCATAAAGACTTCTTCCCCCTTCTGTGCAAAGCAGATGAACAAGCTAAAAAAAAAAAAAGGGCAAAGTCAAAGGAGAGGAATGCCCCATTGTAATGCATGATCAACTGCAAATATTTATAGAAAAGATGCACATCAGGATCACCCTAGGACAGCTTTAACATGCAGAGTTAATGTTTATGGAGCAAAATCAACTTACTGAATGTGAAGTTCTGATTTCCCTCATATGCACCCAAAGTAAATTCACACACATACAAACATTACTTGTTTGACAGAACCTTTAGAGAGCGATGCAATTCTAAATGTATTTACATATTCTTAATGCTGTCACTGGTAGGCAAAAAAGTTCACAGCTATATTTTCTGATGATTTTTTTCTCCAGTCATGTACAGCTTTTTACTACACACAAAAGAGGAACAGTAGAACAAGCCGGAAAACCAAATCCTAGCTCCTCTGAGCCTCACCTGCTTTGGAGCTCCACTGAGCTGCGTGGTTTGGTCTAGAGCAGCAATCCTAACATGCAGGGAGGTAAGCCCCGTGCCGTGATTTTAAAGCCTCTTAGGTGAGAGCAGGACTTCATAACACTCAGACATTTCAGCTAGCTAAGCCTATGTCACCCACTCTTTGACACAGCTGGCAGGGCTGCAGTGAGCACCCAGGTCTATCAGCAGCTCAGGCTGCAAAAGCCCAAGCATTCGTGCCCTCTCCCAACACCTCCTGTGGCTGTAGTTGGTAACATCAGCCTAAGAACTAACAGTCCAGCTGCATAAGGAGCACCCCGTAGGGTCTAGAAATACTGCTCCCTGCTTAGCACCAGGGCTTAGGCTACTTTTCCACCCCAGCCTTGTTACAGCTGTCTGTTGGATTTAAAAAAAAAAAAAAAAAAAAAAGAAAAAAAGTAGGAGACTGATGTGTACTAAAAAAAACCTGGAAGACTAATAATTCATTAACCTGACAAATGAAATGTAAGTCTTATCGATCAAGAGTAAAACTTCTTGGTTACAAAGGAAGCATATATTATTCTGACAGTATTTTCACAAGACAAACTGAAGCTACAGGGAAGGCAACCAATTTGATTCAAATAAGTGTCTTTCCTCAGAAACATTCACGATTACAGTCATCAGGTACAGGTTGATGGGGGTAGTGCTACTACCCCCGGCTTTACGGATGGAGAACTGCACAACAGCAAGGAAGGGGGACTGAAACACTCTCATTATCTGTAACTGCTGCTTCTATGGAAAATGCTAAGCAAAAATCTGACTCCTGGTCACTGAATCGTGCCTCTGCTAAATGGCAACATGGAAAGATGCATGTCACCACACACACAAAAGACAATCTCTTCTCCCTCCTTCATCACTAGCACTGAAAAGCCAAGGGCTTATTGTGCAGCTAATGAGAATGAATACACTTGCAGCTGGCCTTCCACCACCTGTAGAAAGTAAAAGTCGGCCAAAAACCTGTGAGACTCTCCAGTTGTAATGAATGGATGGAAACCAAGAGTGTGGCTCCGATTCAAGTCCCAGCCTAATAGCAGTACAGTGCCAGCGCCAATAGACCCACTTAAAAGCAGAGGGTTCGGAGGCAGTGTCTGGCATTTCATGATGGTAAAATATACAAGGGCAGGCATCAATTTACCTTGGTTAGTTATGTTTTAGTTATGTTGTATTTTGGCGCCCAAAGGCATGATTTATAATTCTAATAATAAAATGTATTATAAAGTATAAGCCAAGCACATGCAGATCTAATTCTATTTCCTCTCAGAGGAAAGAGCTAAGCTGTTAAGCTCCAGGTTCTTTCAACATTTCCTACTTGCAACAAGCACAAAAATCTGAAAGCAACGTCTGCATTACTTTTACACAGTTCATGGAGAGCAAGTTAAATGACTTACTGCGTACATATATACATATATATGGGGGCTGATCCAAAAGTAATGCCTCCTATTTAATTATTTTGGCCCACAATATCAGAAGTGCATGTTTAGTGGTGTACCAGAAGAGGCTGAACTTTCCCATTACATTTTGTTGCTGTGTGTCAGATGGCAGCAGAGAGGCACTCTGACAGAATGGTGTCTGACATGGAAGTGTGGATGAAGCAAAGGTGTATCACTGAATTCCTTCATGCAGTAAAAATGGCATCCACTGGCATTCATTAATGCTTGCTGAATGTTTGTGGAAACCTGTCAGTGGATGTCAGCACAGGGAGGTGGCGGGTGGTGCATTTTAGCAGTAGCAACAACAACCTGAAAGACAAGCCATGTTCAGATGCATATTTTTATGAGCGTGGCACACAGACTCCTGTTCATTGCTAATGGTGGTGACTATGTTGAAAAACAGTGTTTTGCATCTGAGAATTTGCTCTATCAAATAATGATACTGCACACTTTGTATCTGTTGTAGTTTCTATGGAAATAAGTAGGAGGCATTACTTTCAGAGTAACCCACGTATATATTTAACCCCCAAAATATGTTTCTGGCACCTCAGCATTGCAGCTGTCACAATGCCTGGTGTTCAGGGAAGCTGAAGTTAGAGAGAAGCAAACCAATCTAGTTCAGACACCCTCTTCACATCTGGAAAATTATCAAGCTTAAGCCTGCAGGGCAGCACTTCTGCTTGTCCCTCCAGAGAGAACATCCAGGTCAGCTGAGGGACTTACCGAGTCCGCCGGGATGGAGAAAATCCTGCTGCACTTGGGGGACACACAGCGATGTGAGACGCACAGCACTGCCTGGTGCCTGAAGGGAGGGCAACGACTATCACTTCTAGCAAACCCACTGGCATTCCCACCAGATTGCCAAGTCCTTCTCATGTGGAAGGAATTTAAGGTCTCTAAGTATTTATTGTATGTATTTTTAATGACAATAGCTATGCAACGGAGAATTCTTTCAACTGTTTTTGTAAATTCAATAAAGAACATCCACCCTTGGTCTCTCTTAGACCAGACAAGATGTGCCTGATGTTGCATTCGCTTTGTTTCCCAGACATCTTTTGTTTCCTGGCCTTCACATTCTTTATTAATTTTAATTGGGTAAATACTAAGCCTTCACAAAGGCACTGGAGACTGGGTGCGGTTTATGTCTTGCCAATTGCCCATCTGCTTTTCGGAAGGTCCTGCAGGCTGGTGACATGAGTAATAATGCCTGTACATGGGAAGGTCTGGGAGGTGGGGAGGATGCTAACCAGAGCAGGAGGAAGTCAGATGTAAAGAATAAAACCAGATAAGACAGGAGGTTTGGATGGCCTCAGAACCCTGTCAGTCTATTTGTTTTTGCTGTGACATATGTCCCACGTCTCCTGTAACATGGGATGCTTGTGATAACAGCAGCACCTAGTTTACATGGACCTAGCTTACACAGGAAATGGATACTAAGGACAAAAAGAAAGTTAGAGGCAGTTTTGCCAGAATAACTAGACACTTACTGTTGCACTGAATTAGACAAAGCAGCACAACTCAGGAATCTAATCCGGCATATTATGCAAGTCAGATGTAGGTCCCTCTATATGAAGTCAGATTAGCTAAACTAATGTAATCAGAAGTACAAATAACTCTTTGTAATTCTGCAAAATTTAAGTGTCATATCAAAACTCTAAAGCCAGTGCAGTTATATTACTGCTACACTTATAAATGAATATGTTCATAAGTAAGAACTGTATCAATCATAAAAAGTTTTTCTATTAAATTTTCTTTTGACATCTTTAAGAAACTTAGACAGTAAGGTCAGGGCCCATCTCTAATTTAAAATTAAAAAACAAACAAACAACAACATCAAGGTAATAAGCTAAAGCATTTGAGAGGCTCCTGCTCTGCTCTGGTTGTAAAATTGAGCCTCATTGCTATGTTGCATTATGCCCACTCTTGTTTGCAAATAAAAACTGTGGAGAATGCTCTGACTTCCTTCCTTTGCCATTGGAGAACATGGTACTCTGAGCCACTCGGCAAGCTTTCTGGCTCTGCTGTTGAAGGCACTTAGTGGGACGCACTGAGCATGACAGAAAAACTGTCAGTAACTTATTGAAAAAAACACAGTATCTAAGAGCCTGACTAGCGACTGCACTGTCAATAGACTTTACAATACAATACATATATACTTACATACATAAGTTATAATAAAAAAAATTCACTGCAGGCATTGTCACTCCAGTTTCACTGATTAACATTGATAATAATGGCGAGGTGATACTGTTCATCTTATCTGAACTGAACATATAACGAAGAAGAGCTAATAAAAATACAGCTACCAAACATACTAAATGGTCCTTAATCTTATGAAATTGTTCCTTACTCACATGAACAGCCAGTGTCATTGATGTCAGTGGCCCAAATTCTGCCCTGGTTAATCACATACTGTTACCTCCAGTAGGAATTGTTCTCAATTTAGGATCAAAGACCATAGTTTGCTGGGGCCACTCTTTCAAGGGAGGATTGGGCCCAGACTTTTAATAAGGGGCTTGGTGGTTTACAAAGAGGTGATTAAGATCTTCCTTTGAAAAAACTCACAAATGTAGAGTTCTTCTTTTGGATTATAACAGCACAGATAGCTATAGCTGGTGGATTTCAGAGCATTAACTGCTAATCCACGAGTGAACTGAAAGGGTTTTGTTTGTTTGTTTTGCTATTACAGTATTTAAACTTGTCAACCTTCAGTTCTCAGTCAGTCATATTTAAGTTTCTTAGCAAAATCTCTAAGGATCTCAGTATTTTCTGCAAGTTCTTGTTCTGTTTTTATATTCTCCTCATTGTCCTGAAAGTCTTTGTGAATACATCCAAGAATTCGAGATGTCCTGGCTATATGCAAGACCTAGGGTGTTTGTTTCTTTCTTTTGTAATTTTTGGGGAGTGGTGTTGTTTGGCCTTATCTATGGAAAAGCTTGGACTTTTTTTCTGCAAAGTCAAACCACAAAGTTTTGGAAACTAACCCACAATATAAAAGTTTCTAGTTTCCTTAAGTGACATTCAAGGATTGCTGTTTGTCAGTGACAAAAAGAAAGTACTTAGTGTAATTATTATAGCACCTCAGTAAAAATCAGATTCTAGCCGTAGGTGATTGCAGCTATAAAGTTTCCAGAATAGGAACAATGAGCCCTATGAAACTAATGAAAAAAATCGCCAACTTCCTCACTCCAAAGTCTGATTTTTACAAGGACTCCATTTCTTCCTGGTTGCCAAAAACGAGCAGTTTATTCGAATCTAGCTTAAGTCTCCAGGAAAACAATTTTAATGTAAAATGGAATAATGTTGAAGCAATGACAGGATAATTAAGTGGTTTCAAAATCCAGCAATATTTAGGTGCACTTACTGTAGCGTGATCTAGCAATGAAAATAAAGAAATAATATTCTGATGATAGCACAGCTAAAGATAATAAATATCCAGACATATCCCTTGCTGTATCACTGAACTGTAATCAAATGAATTAGAAATCTAATGACTACTTTGACACAAACAGGTATTTAATATGCTGCAAATGTACCAGATTTTCCCCCTCAAGCATTAGTAAAATCCCCAAGAAAATTAAAATCTAGGTCATAGCTAAATTCCTTTGAAACTGGGACTTAAATAAAAAAGAGTTTAGTCACTGTAAGAATTCTTTGTGCTCTTACATTTTTATAAGGTTAAAGCTAAAAATAAGATCAAAATCTTTTTGGAGTTGCGTTAGAAAATAAACCAGGTGTGTACAGAAAGCCATCACACCACAGATGCCTGCTAAACAGATGCCGACCAATAAATTAATTTAAGCTACTCTTCTTCGCATCAGAGAAAAGAAAAGAACTGTTAGGGACATTAATGGGATGACATTCTCTTAACTGGCAAGTTTTTCATACTTATTCTCCATTGTATAAGTGACTGATACTACTCCAATGTTTTCTGAGAGGAAAAGGGAACCACTGTCCGGAAAGCAGAGGAGTTTGTCATCTCTCTCTAGTTTGTCAGATAGATCCAGAGAGGCAGAACAACTATTTATCAGTCATGAGAAGTGAATAAGGGAACAAGGTTTAGACACTGACCCGATACAAAAAATTTCCAGTAATTCCTGACATAACAACTCAAAAATTCAGAGTTTAGGTGTCAAATATTTTGCTCTCCTTAGTCAGCTATTCCTCATGGTGAGAATTAGCATTTCAACTGATCGAATGAAAAAGTACCCTGTACTGATCCAAAATGTGACTGCATGTGCAGGATTTTTAAAAAACGAATAAAGAATCTGAAGAACAGTCCTTGAAGGGGCTGCATGACTCCTTGAAACATAAGCTTCTCTAGCACTTTAAGGACAGCCATTTTATGTTTCTACATTTCTTCCAATCACACAAACTTAATTTGCTCTGTTTTGTTTTTTTTGTTGTTGTTGTTTTGTTTTTTGTTTTGTTTGGTTTTTTTTGAAGCCACACAATTGCTAGAAGAAGGAATTAGGTGTATGGGGTTATTAAACATGGCATTCACCCACTGCTCCTACACAGAAAACGCAGCACAGAAAAAAACCCACCAAAGCTGCTTAATATGAAAGGCAGCTAACCTAAAAACTGAAACTTGAACTGAGCGGTGTGTGCTAATCTTTCTCAAATACACTTATGAAAGCCCATTGTCATTGCTTGCGGCAAGTGTTCATGTGAAGGATAGCTCCTCAATTCTGAGCGCACCAGTAATAAACAAAGAATGTTGTCCCCATGTTAATTTTCAGATTCTTCTGTCCATCTTCAGCTACTTGAATGGCAAACACTTCACAATCTGGGGTCATTTGTGATAAACTTTGATAAAAGCCGCCATTCATTACCAGTGATTTCCTTAATCCTCATGTTGTTTGTAAGGGAAAGAATGAAATTTTGTGTTATTTGCTCTACTTGGTCTACAATCTAAATAATACATTAACCACATTAATAAAATACTTGCCAGATCAAAATCTTAATAGCCAGTTTTAGTCTTGCCATTGTTTATTGATGTGTTTGCCAGTCTATCTAGAGACAAGGGAAATCTTAATAGCTGTGGCCACTCATTAGCAAAGTACCATGGAGTCCTAATCCCATAAAGATATTAAACTATTTTTCCTTACAACAGCAACAAATGGATGGAATTCTCATTACTTATTAAGATGTGGTACATTCTTTGCATATTGAGTTTCTTCTTATACTTTGAACTCTTATCCCTCATCATTCTATTTCTGAGGCTAAGATCAAAGTAGATCAGCCTTACAGAGCTACAGATGAGTGGCCGCCTTTCAGAGAATATTAATGCCCTCTTGAAGAGCAAAGCTGGGAAGTAGGTGTAATCCCCTAAAGAGTGAGCCCTGGGAGTCTGGTAATGCTGAACAACTGTAGCATACTCGATGGATCAGCTGTTAGGGAGCGCAGCCTCACCGAGGTGGAGCTGCTTCTCCTAGTTTAACAACGCGGCCCAAACCTTCAAGCAATAGTGAGACAAAGGCTTTTTTGGAACCAGAGACTTGTGAATGTAGATTCTGACAGACTGGCACAGAGCAATGTGTTTTATAGCAGGAAAATGTGTGACCAATTTTGTATTTTCTATTGCAAAATGTTCTGGTTTTTCTGCTTCAGACTTGTGATTTGTCCAGTTCTAGATTTTGTGCTTCGCTCCCTCACCTACTTGGGACAGGGTGCTACTGATGAGCAGGTGGGCACAGGGCACAACAGTGTCCCCTTCAACCTCCCACCTCCAGCAGCGATCCCGCCATACCAGGTTTCCTTTTTGCCTTCAGATTGCTTGCAAGCCTTTTAAAGGAGTTACTTTAAACCCTTGTTAAAGCTAAGGGTAAACATGCTAAGTACTAAGACATTCAGTGGGTATCGTTATATGAAAAGAAGAAATGTTATATTCGTTACAGAGGAAAATCTAGTAATAAAAAGTATTACCTGTATTTATAGCCCTTGTAACCTAATTTTTGTGACAAAGCAAAGAAGTAAAACATTCCTTTCTGCCTCCTAGTGACCCCTATAAGAAACCCCCCCATGACTCCCCATGGAGTCATTTAGGATAGTAATTTCACTGAAAATATATGCAGCATTACTTTTCTAGCTCTTCTTAAATGGATATTCCCTACCAAAGGTAAGTCCAAAAGTTGTTAAAGACATTTGGAAAAGCATACTCAAATTAGTCAGCGATTAAAAGAAATAAAAACTTAAAAGACATTTTCTACAACATGAAAGCGTGACAGAACACGGAGCTGTGTTGTTCAAATGTTAAAATTGTACATAAAATACCCCTTCAATATATGCTGCCAGTAAAAACCACGGCAAAGCAGGTCATTAAAATGTCAGACTTGGGGCAGAGTGGAAAAAATGCTGTGTTTAAAAGTAAACATGTAGACCTCCTATAATTATTTCCCCTTAAAGTTAGATGTTCAAAAAATAAAAAATAAAAAGCAAAGAATACTTTCTCCCAAACTTTGCATCAGTAGGATGAAAAGTCTAAATCCAGTCCTAACCCTGTTCCAAAGTGAACCTAGGGAGACTTCTGGGGTCTTTATGCAGTCTCTGGATATAAGCTTCAAGAATTAAAAGTCCTTTTCCTTTATCCAGTTTTTCTAAAATAGGAACAGAGTGGTGTGTTCAAGCCATTAATTTCTGTGTCATTTCTGCTAAGGCTGAATATGGACAACAGCATCGTTAGAAAACTTGGGAGCTCCACATTCAACAGAGACAGGCTTGGAAAGATACTGAAAGGCTTGCACTAAGCATCAGAAAGACTTTCACACTGCTGGTGTGCTGATGTTTGTGTCCAAATGTAGGGTTTTATCACTGCTGTTGACAGCTCAGGTTAGAAAACTGTGCTCAATCCCTTCTCCCCATATGAACTAAAAATGCCCACGGAATCTGGTAGATGATTTGGTTAACTTAAAAGAAGACCCAGTGCTAGTTATGAGGGAGCTGGAAGCCATGCTTAGCTGAATTAATTTATGCAGATAAATCAGAATAGTAAAAAGGAAATCCGTCTGTATCTTCAGATATGAAGTATACTGTTGTACTGAAAATAAAAAGGTTGTATTCTGCTGTCACTTCTCCTATTTCCAGAGCTCTTTGAGTGAGTTACAAAGACTGATGAGTCAGAAGGATATCAATCTCATTCCACTTTTGTTTCCCTCCTACTGGAAAAAATGCATCATGGCGCTGAAGAAAAAAATGTTCCATCCCATTAATTTTGTGTATTTTAAGCAAAGTGCCTGTGTAAGAATCAGTATAATATCTGCACTGTGTCTTTTACGAACTGAATTCCTAAACTGTGTCTGAAAAGTGGCAGTGCCCTAGTAACAATCCTGTCCAGCAGGCACAATTCCACATTAATTGGACAAGAGTACAATTGAACAATGCTGTTGATGCACACAGTGTTATTCCAGATTAACTGTTTTAACAACAAAAAAGTAGAGGGCTTGTAAAACTAAGATAAATTTAATGATTAGAAAATAAAAAGCTTATAACTTGAATTTCTATGCTAAAATCCACCTCTGGGCAGTTTCTAAGACTCCCACTGATGTCCATGCAAGCATACAGGTATCTGATTTTGTCTTGTAACATCTCCATATCTCCATTGCCTAAAACTAACAAATTCCACCACTGAAAGAACAGGCTGTCAGCTTTACAATCAGTGATTAAAACCAACATTCCTTTGCTTTCCATCTGATAAGAGCAGAGCTTAAACAGGCAGAGACAATGGAGAAACACAAAGGAGCACAGAGAGATTCAACATTTATTTAACTATTCATTTTTGTTTAAACTAGTTTCTGCAATGCAAATATTTTGAAGATAGAAAAGGAGGCTGTAATCATTGCTTAAAACGTATTATAATCAGATCGTGGAAGAATATTCATCTTCATACTTTTGCTTTTTTTTCTTCCTAGTTTTCAGCATAGGATAATCAAATGTGTCAGAAGAAAACAGAGAACTGGACTAAGTTTGAGCTCCCTCAGCAGAAAAACAAAGACTTGCATCTTTCAGACAGCTGTGGTTCAACAACTGCTAATGTCAGATATATTCTGATCAATATTTCCTCATTATAGACGGTCAGTATTTTTCATTCACCAGCCTACAATTGCAACTCTATTACAAAAACAAGAGCAGACAGCATACGTATTGTTTGCCAGCTCTATGGGTTTCATTCTGTGATAAAACAGAATAATACTTAAACAATAATAAAAAGATTAAACCTGATCAGGCATAAATCCTGCAAGTAGAAAGTCACCTTTTTTATTTTGGAACAAGTTCTGAGTCAAAAAGGTGGTCATTTTGATTCAGTAATAGGAGCCTAAAGCCAGACTTAATGTGTCAGCAAACCATGGCTTGTGATCTATGGCTTTAATGAGGCCAGCACACCATGTACCTGGAGAGCTGCTACTTAATGAAATTGGAGGTTTGAACCCCATTTCTTTTCCTGTTATCTACAAATATCCGGGATGATGATTTTGGTTCAGTAAGATTTGCTAGTCTTATGATACCTCTGGTAGTTCCCTTAAAAAAATTCAAAAGTGTTGTTTGTACTTTTGTTCTTTATGCACAGTTACCTGCCAGCGATAATGACAATATCAGAGCTGGGAAACAGGTTTCATTTTGGGTTCTCCAACCGAGATTAAAAAAAAAAGGAAGAACTTTCTAAGAAGGTGCTAGTCTACTTGCAGTTTATTGTGAGAATGTCAAAAGCTGGTTCCTCACTGACTTGTACGACTTCCGTTACACTCTTCCTTGCTAGAACCAGAAGCCAATTCTCCATTTCCAAACTAAGGAAATACAGTATGAAAATACATTCATTCCTTATTTCTTCAATTTCAAGATCTTCAAGGACTTATCCTAAATAGTCTGAATTCCTGTGCCATATTCCAAGGAAATCCTTTAGAAAGATGCTGTTCATTTTATTGCTAAGGACTCTAAGGAAACATATGTTCAGACCTGAAATAATCTGCAACAATTTAAGATAACAAAGCACTTAAGCGACTGTGTTTCTTTCAATTTTCTTCACTTTGAATTTCCTTGTCTGTTCTGTTTGTCCTCTGCTCTCTCTTACCACTGTGCAAACACACCAGTATTCCCACCACCTTCCTCCATTCCCCGTATTCGCATTCCCCATTCTCAGTCTCGTCTTCTGGAATGTTGCTCCCATTCAAGGCCCAAAAAAACCGTGGCATGAACTATTCTTACTGACTTGCTTGCCTTTAGCCCTTAGATCCCATTCTGGTCAACTCGAAGAAGACAGTGGGACTATTTGTTTAATTGACATAGATGCAAAGTGGCATTGCCACTGGATCTAGGAATCCCATTTGACTTGCCAACACTTATTTATTTTCCCAGTGTTAGCCCCATACTGTAGAAGAGCGGACTTTCCTACTGCCATGTCATACAGCAGTTCATCACCTTAAAACAACGCTTAAGTAAAATAAATAAATAAGTAAATAAAGTTGTTGCATAGAAAAGCAATGGAGGACACCTGTGCTCAGCCTTTTAACCCAGAACAGTAACTCCAGAGCAGTTTGCCCATCCATAGCCACAAGCACTCTGGTTGATTTACCGCAATTACAGAAAGGGGAAGATAAGGGATAATTCGACTGAACTGGTCAGCCAGCAGAAACAGGGGAGTTTCGAGCTTCTACCGATGGATGGTGATAAACCTTCCAGTCAAAAGAGCTGCTTACAGATGTAATGCCTGGCATTACAAAAGGTGTCTCGAAAACAAAAACCCTGATTGCCTTAAGCATTTCAGAAAATGTGCACGTGATCACTTTTGCCAGAGGACACATGACGTTCTATCTCTACCATCAGTGACATGAACTGCTCGTAGAAACATCTTTAATTGGCACGGCTGTATCAGGAAAAGTGGGCTACAGCACCTTCCCTTTCCCTTCTGTGTTAACTCAGTCATTGTCCCTCTTTGCTGAAACAACAGATGTTGCCACGCAGTTCTTTGTCCTGCAAACTGCTCGACAACTTTAAGTGCTATGCTGAGGTTTAGACCTATAAATACCTTCCTCTTGTTTCTTGCCCTCAGAAGAAGACTTTATAAGAAATAGAATGATCTGATTTACCTTAATTTGTACTATCAGTACGATACTGAAGTTTGTGAGCATTTTGAGGCTACAGTTAGAAATCCAGCAGCTTTCCTGCATGAGCTATCATCACAATCTGATCGCCTAAGCAGTCCAGTTAAAAAATAACCCAGAAGAACAAGAAAAAAAAACATCTTTCTGTCAGATTAGTTTGAGTCCAGTTCTCTGTGCCTGTGCAAATGCTTCTGTTGGAACAAGGCAAGAGGAGCAGCAGGGGCCGAAGCTGCTGCAGAAATGTAAGAGTAGCCACATTCCTTGATATTTGAGCAGACGGACAGCCTGACTTTAAGTAAAATGTTTTTAGCCGGATTCAAACATTTATTTTTACCATCAATTTTTTTCACATTCAGAATAGAACTGACCCACGGAAATGGTGTTTTTTCCGGTGGATCTGTTCACACAATGCTTTATGTTGGAAGTTCATTTCTCTCTTAGTCATGTTTTGGGTTTTTCTTTAGCAGATGTTTACAATTACTCCTTAAAATGTTTCCATTTTCAGCGATCATTGAATGTGAATGAGGTGACATTTTTAAAAATAATTGTAGCTTTTTCTGGCCAGGAACCATGTTGTTAGATTCAAATAGTCTTTGTCTTTTAAACTGTGGTAAAGGTCTCATATCTTTGTAACAGCAGCATCTGCACCAGTCTGCCTATCTTTATTTTTTTTCTTTGCCTAAGTCAGAGTGCTATTTGTCATTATCTGAATATATCTTGTATCTGGGAATCAGATGTGTACGCCTTTTTATTTAACCTTAAATACACGTACTTGGGAATCGCTTGGAGGACTGTGGAACAAATGGTATTAGAGCAGCTCTTTTCTGAAAAGTGAAAGTTTCTTTGCTTTTCTTTCAATCACTTTTTTCATTTGTTTTTATTGACCACGATTTAGATCAAAGTTCTCACAAATACTGGCCACGTTGCCAACACCTGCAATTACGTTGCAACATTTGTAATGCTTCAGACTAGCTTCAAGTCCCATCCTAGGAGTCATGTGAATTTTTGAGAGCTCAGATGTTTCTTCTTTTTCTGTTCAGAGAACTATAGCTCCAGTTGCAGAAGGAAATGTTAAAATGCCCTACTTTAACCATGGAGGACCAAAAAAAGGGTCACATCTATATTTTAAAAGATTGTTTTTTAAATAAAAGTCTCGTGACTTTCAGAGCGCTGACTCATGATTTCTGCGTGCTTGACATCAGCAATACCACAACTGAGAGAAAATCTTTGTGAAAGATTCCTTTCTAGTTCTCTTGAGACAAAGGAATCCTCCAGGAAAAAAAACAGAGAAACAACTGTTTCTTATTCATGATAGTTCTCAGTTAAAAACAAGCTGAAAAACTACTTTAAAGTGAACAATATCTGCCAAACCATTCATGCCTGCTTTCTGCACCATTAAGACTGAAAAAAAAAAAAAAAAAAAAAAGGTAAAAACACTTTTTTCTCTTCTTTGTCAGGATGTTGTTCAATTCTGTAAGTATGAAAATTAAATCTCTAGTATAATTTCATATTTTTCAACAAACAGCTTTTAATATGACAGATCCATCCCTCCTTCCTGTCGAGCAAGAAGTCTGGCACTAGAGACACACAATGACTTTTTCATTAATGATTATAATTTATTTTTAATAATACTGTGACTTCTTTTTTTTTTTAGCTTTCATAGAAGAAATGTAACATTTTTATGATTATGTTCCTCCTGCTTAATTAAAATATGCTTCCTTTAATAGGAATAAAGTACTCCAGGGGAAACAAGGGAAATTCACTGGAAGAAAAACAAACAAGCCAGAGTCTTTTACTATTGAATGAGAACTTTTTCCCATAAATTAATGGACTTTTGTTGAAGCACACCTAAGGATGATCCATGCCCTCAAGCTTCTGCTCCTTGAAAACAATTAGAAATATTCACAATTCCTGATAATACAGGAGATAATCAATAGCTATCCATGACATTGCTGACAACACTAATAGGGGGAATATAGTAATATATCACACTACAAGCAAAAACTTGATTCTGGAACTAGCTCGTTTAGTAATCAAAACTAGAATCCTTTATCAGGCAAAACTTCCGATTAATTCCAAATAGTTTTTTTGCATTAAAACTCCAGGATAAATGGCTTGTGGGTGGGATAAAAATGATCGGTATGCGCCTGTATTAGAATAAACACTTTTGGCAGAAAGTCTTTCAGAGGCAAATCAGGTCAAAGGATGATTTACAAAACTGTCATTGTCATATGGCATTAATTTGATAGCTCATTTCAATTGACATCTGTGAGAAACAGTTGGACGTGCCGCTTTCCTTCCATTAACCAGACTTTCTAATTAATTATACAAAGCTGAAAACAAACAAAATTAGACTGAAAAGTAAAACTATACTCAAGTGAAGGCATACCTTACCCTGAAAAACTCACATTATAGCTACATCCAAATCTGCATTTTGTTACAACTCACCTTTGAATAGTTGTTTTTTATTAATGTGGGAGGAATCATGAAAAAAGAAAATTGGAATCATCATTCATCAAGTGCTGCTCAGCATATAGTATGAAACCTTCCTCTGCATACACCATGGATAACTCCTTTTTTTCCATCCATTAGTTTTACAAACATAAGCAAAACCACTACTACTACTTATAAATACTCCTCGTATTTCTAATATCATTAGTACCTCAGAGGTACTATTACTTCCTCACCAACAGTCTTTCAGAAGAGGCATTGATTTTAGAGAAAATTCCAGTATCTTGCTCACAAAGTTGCATCTTCTTTATTGTAGACTACAGAATATGTTATTTGACCTATGCTATACCAACCCTGTAACTGATCATACAACTCATGCTGCGTCTCTAAACATAGTAAACATAAAACCCATTTAAGAATCCCAGAGCACTGCATCATAACAGTTCCTTAACAATGCTATCTTGTATTTGTAGTATTTTTTTTGTGAAATTCGATATCACATTTTCATTCTCAGTAGAATTACATCTGAATAGAAAATATTCTTTTTTTTTTGTCTCATCACATTGCAAGGCATTAGTACAAAACGAGCTTCAAATATAATAAAACAAAATAAATAAATTGGTGTTTTTTAAGAGATGCATATAAATGAGATGATGTTGCGTTACTTGATCAAGATGAAGAAAATAAATTCCTTATGACAGTGTCTAGATGTGACTTGCTTATGTGAGACCTTTTTGGGGTTATTCTGCTCCAAAATCAAAATCCTATTATTCTTCCTAATAAAAATAGAGCCTTCAAAGCTGCTGCTTTGGTCGGATAAGGCATCACTCAATTAATGTACAACTCAGAGAGCAAAGAAATTATTTCTGCTAATACACTGCTTCGTTAAAAAATATAAAATTACTCACATGTTTAGTATTGTTTCTGGAAAGGGACTCTGTGCCTGAAATCAGGATAATCCTGGAAAAAAAGAAAGTAATATGAGTTCTTGGCTATATAGATTGTTGTTGCAGATACGGGGTGGTGTAGACTGAAAGGACTATTTGTTGACTGTTTCTTTCTGACATAGTGTATGAATCTCATTCTGAGGTGGTCTGCTGGTTGCCTGCAGTGCAAGAGAAGAAATCGTTTCCCTTTTGATGTATAATTTGGCTTCTGGTTTTTGTTTTGCTTTCCTCAGAGCATTGAAGACTGACTACGACTGGAGCTGGTAGAGGATGTCAGACTTTATGTAATTGCTTGCAGTGTCTAGCTGGGGTGTCTTCCTCATGTTAACCCAGCCTTCAGATGTTAGGTTAATTAAGCATGTCCCCATCCCAGATCAGTATGAAATATTAGAATATTATTATTATTTTTATTTTTATTATCTCAGAAGGCTTGAATTAGCTAGAATAGTTTAAGAATTTTGCCTCTCAAACGGTACGTGAGTCTGAGAGCAAAAAGGTTATGAGCCCATTTACAAAGACAAGTAAAAAAAAGGTCTTTTTGTCTCCTCATAAGTACCACATACAGAGCTATGTGTTGTTATGCCTTTAAGTGAAATCTGTGCAAAGTTCCAAAGACTCTATCATACTTAAATATTGCATGTTATTAGAAGTCCTGTACTTGTAATACGAAGGTGCTGACCAAGTATTCTCTAAATAAAAAGTCTCTGCAACAATGCATACATGTTGAATTATGATGACTTATAAGAGGAGTAGCTCCATTACTCCATGAATGAAAACAACATTTTTCAACTTTTTCCACAGATAAACCTGTTTATCTAAATATCATGCTTCTTGTTCTCTGCATCAGACATTGCTTCTGGAGCAACACGGGAATGGAGAGAAAAAAGAATATTGTTAAGCAGTTGAACCAGCCTTTTCCTGGCTGTCACATGTCAGAGCAAGGAGTTTCTGTATTGCCCAATGATTAACCAACTGGCCAGCAAGCATGATGACTTCTGCAGCTCCTTCATTAAAATCTGAATAAGAGAAATGCGTGTGGTTGTATTTGAGCACACCTTGTATTCAATTCTCTCTAGCCATAAACAGACCTATGACATTCCCTCTTTGGACAGATATCCCAAAGACCCAGATTTTGGACTCAAATCTGCATCTCTCTTTCACAACACATATTACATTTAACTGTGAAAGATCCTGTTTAAATTAAATAATTAATTGAATTAGACAATAAAAGGAACCTGAATGTGTTTTCGGTAGGAACACATTATCCATACATACCTAAAAAGGATACAATGGCTGTACACATAGGTACCCTTTCACAGACTATTTTGCATTATTGACAACACATGCTGAAATATAGCCCCTCAGAAAGGAAATGGAAATATTTCAAATGTGTGCAGGTATTTGTGCTAATAGCAGAAAACACAAGTGTATGGGATTTCCTTGGCTTAATTTTGTTAGCTGGCAACTAATGTAACTACACAGATTCTCCATCATGACTTACATTACCATCTGGTCTGGCAAACAGATTGAAGCACAAGTTTATCTTACAACTTATACAGAGGCTTGTTGTCTGTAACACAATAAACAGCCATTTGGAGATACAGATAGCAAACCATGTCAAACCTCTAGTTTTGATTCAATCCAAGTCATATATCACTGAAATTACTGGGACTCAAAACAAGATTATATTGACAAATCCCTGCCCATCTACTTTATTAGCATTCTTTTACTAGGGATTTAGTAAGCAGCTCCTACCAACAGACACTTGCATTGAATTCAGCTACAAGGCGCTTTGGTCTCACAGTATAAACAAACAGCTTGCCGACAAGCTGGTATTTCACAGATGATTCTCTCATGTTCTCAAGAAACATTTGTGATAAAATCTCAACAGAAATATTGGCAGATCAGAGCAAAGTCAGTGAATGAGCAAGGAACTGTTAACATGTTAGTCAGCACTAATGCTTCAGAAGTCCAGATATGCCTTTCATCTACCATTAGAAGGACTAAAAGAAAGATTCTATTAATTGAGTAATAAAATGTTATTACAGAGCTTAATTAAGAAACTATTTTCATGCTTCTAAAAAATGGATACTGACTGAAAAGCTTGAGCAAAGAAGCATCTACGTAAGAATGATGCAAATTAGTCTCTACTTTCTTTATAGCTCTTTCCATATATTTGACAGATTAGAAAGAAAAAAAGGTCAGGATAAGTAGTAAGTACATTTGACAGCTCTGAGACACTCCAAAAGCTTATCTTTTGAAAACTGATGGCAATCTCTTGTGCTAATTCAGGTTTCCTGTTTTGTTCCAATGTTAGCATATCCAAAGAAGGCCCTGTGGCCCAAACTCTATCACTGCAGAATGCTCCCCTTCAGTATCTTCCTAAGAGTTATTTTGTGCTAACAAGTTATGCCCTTTTTCCACTATGCAGGCAGCCCAGCCCTTGAGGACAAAAGTCAACAAAGTGGAAAAGATGTGACACTACTTCTGCTCGAAGAGCTTGTGATGTGCTTTTTAGTGCTACCTTTAGGGGAGAGGGAGGTCTACAGAAGCCACCACTATGGTTAAAAGTGTACTACAGCCTCCAGTGTGGTTCAGTTCGCTTCTGGTCAGTTGGATTGGAACGGGTGAAAACAATGCAAAGGCATTATACCTCCTATTTCCTTCTTGCTCCCTTTGAGCATCGTATTAGAATGTCAAATCAGTGCAGCTCTCGAACTCCCTGAAACTGGAATCACTACTGGCTTTCTGTACAGGGTCAGAAGAAAACTCACCACTTCTTTACTGCCACATGCAATCCCATGGAAACGCCTCTTCTCATCAAACACACATTTCATTTTATGCTCATCTCTCTTTATATTCCAGGTCACAAAAAAGTATTGGAACTAGACACAATTGAACACATCTGTGTGAGTTTGTTTAGGATTTTGGTTTGTTTATCTTCATTTTCTCAGCGCAAATGTGGCAATTAACAAGGCTGGTTCATGTACCTGTCTTTGTGAGACCCTATAGTCAGGATGCCTGTTTGGCAGTTATTTTGACAGCATGTTTCCACAGACTAAGTTAAAATCCTCTTAAAACTGCTTAAGATTTTTATCTGAGAGGACTCGATTTTGTCAGGGACTTGTGTTTTCCCATGTATGGCCATCAATTAATATGAAATAAACTAAATATATATATTTTTTGTTTACTTCAGGTGGCCAACAGCCATATGAAGAACAGTGTCTGCAAGGCTCTGCCAGACACTACTTCATGTAACTTTCATGACTGCATTTACTCCTAATTGATTCTGCAGTACTGTGCCCCCTATGGAGTGTTTTAAATCAATGTCAACCATAAAGCGATACTAAACTGTACAAGATTCCTTTTTGGTTGCAGTCGAAGATAACTTATTCACGGGGACGTGAGAAAAACTAAGTATATGAACGGAAACGTGGCCAAAACTCTCAGAACTCTTATTTCATAGCTTGGAGAATAGCAGGCATCAGAGCGTGGATCTTACCCATTTTCAATCATGAAGAGTACAACAGAGCCTTTTCCCTTCACTTACTTTTCCCCCATTCCTTTATTAGTTGGATACTGCATTGATTTGATTATTACATAACAGCTTCAGAAAACAGTGGAAGAGAGGTTCTTCCAAAACCTGCAGTTCAGGCTTTCACCCAGTACTTCCATACTACCGAACATGCTCACTGTTAGCAAAGACATACATAATTCTTACCACAATGTACAGGTCTTCTCAACCCACAAGTCCCAGCATACACATTACTAGCAGCTTCAGAAAGAAACTGCTTCAGAAGAGTTATTAGTCAGTAACTTCATTTCATTTTTCAATTCAGAACCTCATGGAAATTAAACAAGGGTATAGGTTGGTATGGTAGACATGAGAAATCATAAAGGTCAACATGAAATAAAGATTATTAAATATGAATACCATTAATATTTATGACTGGTAAATAAAGGTAAAAGATTACAGTGAAACACAACTTAAATAAGTACACAGAGAGCAAATCAATTTTCTCTTTTATGGATTAGATTTTACACTTTTAGATTTTTTTTTTTTCCTTTTTCCTTTTATTCTTTCCAGTCAGATGATTAGTTTTACAATTCACCCAAATCTGGCATTTTTCTCTCATAGAAATGTTTGGAGTTCCCCACATTAAGCACAGGACACATGATTACACTAGCATACAACAGTTTGCCTCTAAGAACAAGGCAGACAGTCAAGAGCTTGGAGCTAACCTATTCCTCATGTGAAACCAGAGTTCAACATGAACCTCATGGAAGACACTGTGTTCACCTGAATTCAGTGTCAACTGTAGCGTCTTTAAAAATCTCCATCCTGTATTTCACAGTACACCTCCAAGCGCTTGGAGCTTTTACCACTATCTTCTTGGAAGGGCAAATGCCACTTATCAGACAACCTATGAGGAAAAGTTAATGCAAGCACAGTATTTGGCTCTGCAAGGGATGATGCATAGGGGCCTGCTGTGCGTACAGCCAGAAAATCACACTGTGTTTGCAAAAATAACCAGCTACATTTTGAACCAAAGCAAATTCTTTTCTATCCTGACTTAAAACACAACATAACTTTATAACTTCTTTTCTTTCCCTCAACAGCAAAAGGTTTTGTAAACTACTCAAAAGAATGATACCAAGTTTGGCCCTAACCCAGCAAAGCACATGTTTAACCTTCTGCATGTCACTAGTTTCTGAAATCAATGGGACTCCTTGCAGCCTGAGAGTAAATCATGTGCTTCAGTGCTTTCCCACAATAGGACCTTTACAATTGTTTTCTTCTGTACAGATAATACTAGGAACCCTCACTGAGTCTCAATGGCTTTCACATATGATGAAGAATCTCTGCTCTAGGTAGGAGGAAACCTTGCTAAACACCTCTTTTTACATCTTTATAGCCTTGTGTCCCATTTCTTTGTCAACCTGAGACCAGAATTTAAACCGTGTTAGATGCATAGATTAGTTATAAACAGAGGGAGCTAAATGCAAGTACAAAAGGGAGGCCTTCCCTAGCAAGGGGGAGAGACTATGTCACAGGTACATAAATTATATGTGTAACAAATACAGTGGCTGACTTAGCTCTAATGCTAAAAACAAAATAAAAACAAAATAATAAAAAAACGTGTTTCTTTTCCTAAAGGAAGACTGGTATATTTGCAAGACTGCCTCTAAAAAGACTGTTTGGAGTACAGAACGACATAAATGAAAACTATACTCAATGGGTTTTCTGCTCTGCAAAACATAAACGTACAACAAAGACAAGCGCAGAGATGTGGCGCTGCTGCCAGCTGGGAGCAGGGTGTGGGCTGCCTGCAGGACTGGTTCCTGCACTGTGCCTTGGAATCCCACAAGTGCCCAGAGATTCCTGCAAACTTCACAAAATAATTTTGCATACTCTCTCTGCAGGACAGTAAATTGATTGAAACTTAGAGAGACTCAATCTAAAACGTGCCAATTTGTATGGACCTTTTGAACGAGGAACAAAAATAACATGGGTGGTTTTTTTTTCTCTCATCCTGATAGATTTAACAAAAACAAAAATCATCCCATACCTCATAGCAGACTTGACAGAGCTATGCAGTAAGAAAGCATAGGCAAATTTCTGAGCAGCATTGGCTGAATTTATACCCATGCTCTTGTTTTTCAGTTGCACCTGCAGTCACATATTAGTTACTACAATGCTCTATCATGCTGTGCTTAACACTTACCCCAGGTGGAAGCTCTGACCCCTCATTGCCTACAATATCATAGCACAGGTGGCAAAATGTAAATCAGTAATGATGATGAACTTAATTAACCTGAGTCTAGGATCAGGGCTTCCACTTCTTTAGCATGGCATAAATACCTCCTGTACATTTGCTACTGGGAAGTAGGTTGCTCTACTGCCAGGCTGGGGAAGGATTGGTGAACCAAACGTTGCCTGATGCTGATGAAAGGAAACCAGTGTTTGGGCTCCTTTTCCTGGCCAGTGTTTGATATGTCAGCCTTGCTCGGCATCCTTTCTCAGACACCAACTTTAGACATTTGTACACATGAACTTCTCTATCCACGTATTTTTTCTTTAAAAAAAAAAAAAAAAAAAGCAGAGAGAGGCTATGAGTTCATACCGAAAGGTAAAAAGCTGATTCCAAGGACCCAGATGTACCTCTGAGTTCAGTGATGTATTTCAGCCTTGTGCATCTGACATGCAGTAAAATATCAGCATCTACAGTACCAGATACTAATTAGAAAAAGAAATGTGTTAGATGTCAGGCCTCAAGAAAGCAAACTTAACATTCTGACAGCAGCTGGAGAGTGATAGCCATAATCAAGCATTGTCCCTGCTTAGATCTGTGCCAAACAACCTCACTTACTTCCAGCTAATTCTCCATCAGAGCCGATCTTTCTTTACGATTCCAAAGAAACATGTTGTCAGTTCCCACCTGCTGGCATTGCTAGAAATAAAACCACAGTTGATCGGATGCAATAGGTCAGCAGAATCGTGCATTGAGCTGTTGTTTGTGCTTCCAAGCTGTGTTACAGGGGATTCACTAACGTTTATTAACCCTTTCTCAAGTCACGGGTTTTGTTATGCTCTTATAAAGCAGTAAGATTTCAAGGATGAAAACACGGGAATTCGGGAATTTCAAAGGAAGCAAAATTTGGGCTTGCTGCCAGGCTAAAAGTTCGATATCGTTTGAAAAACAGAATATATGAGAGAAGAAAGAAAATGCAGATGTCAGCCTAGTGACACAGAGTAATCTATTTGCTCAGTGCTTGTATTTTCCTACCAATTTTGTATTTTTCAAAAAGGACAATAAAAGAATTGTGCTCACTGCTAATTAATGACAAGCTGGTAAAAGCATCTATCCATTGTTCCATTTATTTCTTCATTTCCAGCAGTTAACAGCCCCATTCTGAAATGAATCAATGTCGTTTACACAATGCTGTCACCCCTATTGTTTCTTTATCATCCTTGCATTTTCATAAATCGGAGGTGTTAATCCCTTAATGGCTTCTCTCAGAGCTCTAAAATGTATGCAAAATGGTAATCCATCCCCTAAACAATTCACATTTACACAGGCACCCTCTTAAATATGTTTACTATCGAAATGAATCCTTTGTTTGGATCTAACCCTATCTGTTTGTTTTCTAAACACTGAATCATAGCAGGTATGCAGAATCTCATTTTAATTTGTGACTATCAAGTAACCACGTCCTTTTAGAGATGTGGTTATTTGTCTTCAGAGGTGAACGATTTTTTTCCCTTTCTCATTACAGTCACATTATGTACATATGAAATTGAGTACATGTCTGTCAGGTTTTGAAGGAAAATCAAGAGCTTGATCCAAAGACTGCTAATGTAAGGGAAAGCCACGCACTGACTGCCCTTTGCGGTCTGTGGTTTTGCCTAAGCTAAAAGCATGATAACCTCTCACAAAGACTGGAAAGGAAAACTGTGAAATTTATCCATAACATTTTAAAACTAGCAGACCCAGCTTGCTTATAAATTCAACACCTCGGCACTCAGAAGTACAGTTACACCTGTGATTAAATCTTTGCAAGACCAAGACAGGAAAGTTTCTGGGACAAACCACGCCTTATGCTAGTGCAGGAATCCACTCCGAGCCTGCAGCACTGATCTTTTGTGGTCAGACCAACAGAAATGTTTTTGTTTTCTAACCACATTTCCTAAGTTTTAAAAGTAAATTCCACACAGCATAGTGTATTCATCTCTCCTAAATAATGTACTTTTTTCTTTCATTACAGTTTTTAAAAGGTTGTGATGGATTCTAGTGCTTCACATTCACTTCCCGAGCCTGATTTGAAGTTTCACTTCATTGATATCATATCGCTTTAGGCCAGAATGAATTGCATTGGAACAACTTTCTAGGAATTACAGGAGACAAACATAAGATAATTTTGCTTTTCCAGAATCAAAATGCTTCTTCTTAAGTAAGATTTCAAACATACTCTATTCTGTTCCATGGAAGGTGCAGCTTGATGAGATATTATGCTGGCATTATAATCAGGCTAAGAATGAAAAAAACCTGTGAAACTGAAATGTCTGACAAATAGGCAGACAGGCATTTCAATAACTTAGAAAATGAATAAGAGCATTGCTGGTAATAAAAGCAGCAGTATGAATAAAAAGCAAAACCAAAACAATACTTAAACATCACTTGTGTAGTTCTGTTTAATTCACTTTTGTTTCAAGTCGTCGCAGAATGTGTATTGCTTAGAAGTGACACTGAAGTTCTCCAACAATGTATAATTGTGTGATCTATGCTGCTTAAAGGATGGATCCTTGGAGTACTGACACACAGAGAGAAGATCAAGGCTTGGCAGTGACCGTAACATGCTGCTACACAGCAGGCAAACATTGGAGCTGAGCAGCTGCACCAAGGCGGGTTGTGCTGCCTTTTCCCTTTATGCTCTTGTTTTGACCTGTGTTAATCACCCATTGTTCTAGGTGAGAGAGCCAAATGAAAGGACAGGGTGATCGCACAGAGCTCCCTTGCATCTACAGGAAACAGGTCACTTCAAATTCCACTTCTCTAGGAGGTGATAAGCAAGACTAGAAGTATACCTGGAGAAGTGTATCATTTTGATTAGGCACAACCGCCAGCAGTTAAATTTAACTAAGGCAAAACGAAAATACTTAACAGTCTTCCCATAGGTTCAGCATCTGCCAGCAGTAAACACCGGAGAACGCAGCAATTCTCCCTTTGCCATGAACATACAGTGGCAGTTTTCAGGGGCAGACTTTGGCACAACAGGACAATGAACAGAGATAAACGGGAACAAAACAATTATCTCGAACACTTCTCCACTTGCTGTCTCGGGGTTATCTTCAGCACATTCATAACTTACATACTGCCAAATCTAATGGCTGTTTCATAAGCGTGTATAACAATGTAGTTTAGCCCTGTAAAACTTTCAGCCTGTCATATATGCTGGGATCTTTCACTTACTTGGTTATACAACCAAGTGAATTGCCTATCAAATCAAAAGTAGCAAGTTTTGTGAATTTCATGAGAATGACCGTTCTCGTCAGATTTCAAGCCAAATTTCCTTCAGCATTGAGGTTTGACAAGCTTTGCTTGTGGATTGAAAGCATCACATACTGTGAGCCACACAGCTCTTGAGGGTTTGCCAGGCATTCCTGGGGGCTGGAGGACTCACTTTGGCCCACGAGCCCCTGAGTCATGTGTCCTGAGTTAAATTAGTGGTTGCACTTTTCACTGAAGCTTATGGGGATGGAATGGGATGGAATGGGATGGGATGGGGTAGAACAGAATCTTAACAGGTACCAAGTAGTCCCTCTGCTTGGTGTGGAATGACCTTTCCTTGATTCAGATGGAAGAATAAAGGGTTGATATCATATCAGTGTCTGGGTGAATTTCTGTTGATGGGAGGATTTCTGAGTACATCACTGGGACATTCACAGAATCACAGATCACAGAATCACAGAATCACCCGGGTTGGAAGGGACCCCAACAGGATGTGATCTGAAAACAGAAATCAGCAGTTCTCCAAAGACAAGTAATGCAATTATTTCAAAGATAAAAGTGTTACTGATAAATTGGAAGTGTCTCTCTCCAATTATAGGTGGAAATGAAGTAGTTGTTTGGGCATAAAACTGCTCTTGCATACTGCAATTTTTGAGGCTTGAAGCAATACGACATATCGTATATTTGTGATACACTGTCCTGGGATGAATGGATAGATGTGCTTTGTGGTGTGAGGACTGGACATTTTTTGATTAAAGCAAGATCAGACAAATTATAAGTGCATTAATAAAAAAGGAGAAAAAGCACTTGCAGTATTTTCAGTTTACAGAAAGTGATAATATGGCTTGATGTATCTCCTCTCCTCATTTGCCCGAAGAATCCCTAAGTATCCCACAGTACATGTTTTTCAAATGTAGCACCTGAGAATTTCATCCTTGAATAAGCTTAAACTGTGAGGCCCAGCAAGGTATTCCAAGTCTGGATTTTAAAAATCTAATTCTGCTGCAAACTCAACTACTCTGATTGTTTTGATTTAATCAAAACTGGCTGTTAAATCTCTAATTCTAATGTCTTTTCAATCTTTGCTCAAAGTGACACATATGTACTGTGACTGTGCATTATGAAGTTAACAACTTGTTATTCGGCCTATCAGTTGTTGAATATTCAGCCCGCTGTTAGAATTGTTCAAAATGTAAAACTAGTTCTGCCTTTATCACTCCTGTCTCTCAATTCATTCTTAGAGAACACAGTTTTTCCAGAAATCAATTAAGAAAAATACAGAGATGTTGTATTTTTAACTTCTAAGGCTGAAGGCTTCCAGACTCTCTTTGTAGATGAAGGATGGAGAATAAAATTTACACCTTATTTTCTAGTGATAACCCAATACAGAAATATACCTATTTTTAAAGACTCAACAACTTAATGTAGAATAAAATGATGCATAAATTATTTTAAAGTAAATACAGGAGATACCAATCAATTTTTTTCTTACAAAAAATGCTTTTCTATGAAAACTGGAAGACTAAGTCCTACATATATTAGTTTATATTTTGGTTGATTTTTTAGTAGTGATGAAATTCATGGTATATTTAGGCTTCAGTTTAATTAGATGAAATAATTTTAGTTGGTGAACACTATTGAGGCCTTAAAAAAATACTTATAAAACAAGCCAATTGAGGTTGACATTCAAAGGAATCTTTAATAAATGAACACATACAGTTCATAAAAAATGCTAAAATTTTCAACTAAAGCTATCAAATATGAAATTACAGCATTGTAATTACAGCCATCTTAACAGTTTTGCGGAAATGTATGTAAAACCTCACCAACGTTACATCCAACCATCTATATGCATATGTAGTGGTCAGCCTGAGTTGGAACTTTGTCAGCTGATTATTTCTGTAATCAAACACCTCTCTGATTACACAAAGCATCACTTGAATATTACTGAATGCAATTAAAGAGAGACTATTTATTATATTGTTCTTAGCTACCAGCACTGTTGGAAACTTTAAAAATCATTCTTGTTCATATTTGTATTTCTTTTTGTTTATCACTGAGAGCAGCTGTTACACATGGAGAAAGTCAGCACTTCTATACTGTCTGTGTAACACTCCCTTTGTTTAGCAAATCCTTAACCTCTTGTGGATAAATTCTCTACACAATATAGCCACGGTTTGTTCATGATACCCTATCAAGCAAACTGGAAAAATACTCTCAGCCAAGTGATGTGGAATGTTATGAGCTCAACCTAAATCTTAGTGAAATTAGGAAAACCTCTTACAGGCTTCAGTAGGCTTTGGATTGAGCTCCAGGTGTACATTAGTTTTAGTGAATAAGTTTGCTGTTATTTTTGTGATCTCCAGCAGCTACCCATAGGCTTGTTTGCTCCATCGGTGTTAGCAGTTTCTGGCTGTGGCTGGTCTATGTCTTCAATGAAAGGATCATGTCTACTCTTATTTAGCTTTGATTAACATCATTAACCTATCATACACTGAAGCAACACACAGAGCAAATTGGTAAGCCAATTTCAGCAAGCAACATAAAGCAAAGAACAGCTTGGATTGTCAGATAAACATACCCAGAGGTGCAGTTAGGATGCTGAAATTATTAGGTGAATGATAGGAAGCCAAAAAATCAGTGAGCCACTTGAGCAGAGAGTATAAACATAAATATCCAAAAGCATGCCACAGTGCATGCGTATTTTATGTTGATGTGCTAATACATTATCTGCTAAGGGTTTATTTAAACCATTTTTGTATTCCCTGCAATTCATTTATCTGCATAAAGAAGAGCCACTAACAGGACAGTTCCTTATGAACAAGCAACCCTGTATGTTTTCCACTGCTGTTTATAATTCTTCATGCTCATATCTATAATTCATGAGCAAACTGGTTCGTGAATGTTTCCATAAAGGTTGAACAAAGTATGGTGCTGTTAACACTCGCACTGTCATGCACAGAATCGAAATGTGCCCACTCTCATTCTATTCATCAAAGCTCAAAGACATTTTGGCAATGATATTATCCAAATATTATTAAAACTTTGAACCCTGTCCCCATAAATTATAGCAAAATGGCTTCAGAGCCATTAGGCAAGGAGGATGTATGGGCTCCAGTTGCTTTGGAGTAATTATGTGCTTAAAAGGAAGCGTGGCTAAGCATTCTACCAGTAAAAAGAGAAAAGCTATGATCATTTGTTACTGCTCCAGTGCTGTACACAGTATTGCTCACACAGGTCAAGCCAACCTTACAGCAGGACAATTATCTGCCTAGAGAGACCAAACATCTGTTATTAAGTACGCAGAGGCACCACTGCAACATGCTAGAAATCTTGTCCACTTCATTGGTTTGGCTTACGGTAATGTACTTCAAACACTTGGCTAACTCTGCACAACATCCCCCCTTTCTCATTGTTACTGCAACAGTTCAGCTTTGAAATATGCAGTACCTTCACTCCCCCATTACTTCCTTTAATATGCGCACAGCTGTTAAAGATGCTGGTGTAACTTTAGATGAGTCGCTCTTTCTCTTCTCTTTTTCCCAACCTCCCCTCCCCGCTTTTTTTCCTTCAAAATGTGTTTTGAGACGCTCTTGTACATTTATAAGCTACCAACTGAGAGTCACTGTGGAGACAAGGAATGGTGCAAAAACACAGGGACACGATTTTTACATTGCAAAACAAAGGTTGAATGATTTTAAACATTCCCTGCACTGCCCAGATAGGGGAGGAAGATCTTTACACTGTATGGTTATGAAATATGTGCTTAAAGCAGACAACAGCAATAGAACAGATAGCACTCTTCTTTGTTTTCTGAAATTAACTTTATAGCAGGAAAGTTGATGAAAGAAAAAATACTAGGAAAGGAGAGATGACGTGATTAGTGCCTAAGGAGATGGTTAAGTGTATATATGACTGTAACTGAGGCACCTTGAACAGATGCAGCCAGAATCTATTCCAACTGGATATTGTAAATCCATTCTGGAGTTTATTGATCCAAGGCTGATTGTTTTTCTGTGGTGAAAAATGTTACTTAACATAGCCTGCACGTCCTGAAAAACAGGTGGGCTGACTCTCCTCTCAGATGGATTATTCACCTGAAGTGAGCAGATTCTGCACTGTTCACAATTTGCTCCACTTTTTAATAGTTCTAATGTTAACAGACAACAGTTCTCTCCCCCCAACCCCAACAGAAATTGCAAATGTAACTGGCACATTTGCTTTCACAGGACATTACAAGAACTCTAAAGAAGAGTAATGAAGGGGTGGCAGAGATGTCAGGGTTAGAAATTAGATCTATCTTCTCTGTCTTGGATTTTTCTGAGGCGTCTATCTCAGCGCAGTAATGAAACCTCTGAAGGAGATGCTAGGTGGGAGAACTACAGAAATTAAAGATTCTAAAATACGCTTTATATAAGCTTGGATGAAAAATGCACAATTTCTGTATTTGCTTTATACACATAGTCTGTACAATTGTAGGAGGAACTGATACAACTGAATGAGTTTTACACCGTCCTAAGATTCTGTCAGCACCAACTTTGCTTTAAAGAAAACCAGATTTCCCCATCTAAAAAGCAAATTAAAATAGCACTCTGCACTGAAAAATGCAGGACTACTGTGCTTCTTGCATAGATAGAAATGAAAAAGAAAAAGAAAAAAGATGAACAGGACCACAACAGGAAAAGCAATCTATGTTAAAGACAACTCTGTTGTGTAATCAGCAGATTTTTCCACCAAGCCAAAAAAAGGCATCAGAGGAAAAGATACACCTCATTGCTGTGACGTGTAGCTCACTTCAGCCAACTCCATCTGCATCATGGTCTCTTTTCAAGACACATGAGCAGAAGAGCAATCAGGCAGAAACTAGATCAGTGGAGTGTTTCTTCTTTCTGAACCTTATATTCACTTGTGCCTAGTCTTATAGGAATTACAACACCAGTTTAATACATATCTATAAAGTCAGGATTTTAGTTAACTTTTCTCAGTTTCAAATGTGTTCTGAAGTCAAGCCCATACACTCTTCTGATATGCTCTTCCTCTCACAGCAGAAGCTGTATTTATAGTGGATATATTTGTCAAACAGTAGGCAAAGAATATAACACCTAATTCAAGAGGAGGTATTCAGGGCAAGTCTGAAATCAGGTACACTAGCTAAGAGATTTGTTTTACTGTTCTAAGACAACACTCCTGGAAAGAATTGCAATTAAATGCATACCTTCCTTTGAATCGTTGTTGATTTTGACAGTGATAAGCATTATAACATGTTCTGTACACCCAAAATGATGGTCTGAATGGAAGAAAGAAAACTGATGTTTCTGAATAAGCCCTTGAAAGGTGTTCCATAAAGTTCCCGTACCCTTTCCAGAATTCTTTGAGTAAAGAAATATATTGCACAATGCATCCAGAAGTGGGATAGTTAAACAATCATGCTTGACTTAACCAGGTCACACTTCACAAATATTTGGGAATCACGAAAGTTATCAACTCAAAAGAAGCCTGTAATATTAAAGAGTATTCTGCTTCAGTAAAAATAACTTTAACCATGCAAAGGGAAAAGAGGAAGTCACCTGCTGCTCTTCAAAGCATGTAGGACCTCTACCATGAAGACTGTTGCATGCACAGAGAAATGACTGTAATTCAGTGCAGTCCCCAGGCCTCCTGGCAGCAGCAGCTGCAGCATGTTACAAGCTGGAGCGAAGTTTTGGATGAGAGACAAAGATGCCAGGTCATCACAGCCGAAGTAAGTTCAGAAATGACTCAGAAGTTGCATTTAGTTGGTACTTAAGAAGCAAATGCAAAAATACAGTACAGCTGAAGCAAAATGGCACTTCTAAAGATCATGGATAGAGATGTAGACTGAATTGGGAAAACACAATAAGTGGAACTAGATTCCTTCGTGTGCAAACATCATCCCAAACATAGTCAGAACTGATCCAGCTAGTCTTATCAAACCATGTTACTGGCAGCAAGAACTTAACATGGTTTTCCTTCCCAACATATTTCTAACCAGTATATTAAAGATGTATTTTTTTTAAAAATGCCAAATATTTTTACCTAGATTAGCAATAGGCACCATCAAAATATAGATATAAATTAAAACTATATTAATCTGCAGCAGGATTATGATTTAATATTATATTTAGTATTCTGAAAGCCATACAGGCAGAAATTTTAAGATGAATTCTCTAATGCCTAGAAGCATTTTCTATGGAATGTTTATCTGCTTTTACTTTGATCACTTGGTTTCATCGCTCTGAATTCCTAACGACAATTAATAGCCATGATCAGATACAAAATGACATTTTAAAATCCATGGAAACTCCAAAAAATCACTGTGGGCTCTGTTTAAAACTACAGCAGCCTTTGGTACAAATTAGATTTCTGGCTTAAGCAGCTACAGCTATTAAGAAGTACTGATGATGAAACAGGTATTTATTTTTAAAATGAGGCCACAAATGCATTAATAAGACTTTTCCAAAAGAACACATTTTTACATATAGCATATATATTGACCTTTTTACAAAATGGACATTTATATAGTGCAGATGCGTACATTAAAGTTGCACCATACTCACGTTTATGGAATGCATGGCACCTAGTTACAGCTAAAAAAAAAAACCTAGTGTTTCCTAATGCCTTTAAATATCATTGTCAACGAAGCAAGACAAAACTGTTCTGTTGAATGATGCTATAAATATGTCTGCAACAAGTAGGGATGCATCAACTTTTGTGTCAGCATAAGGGAAGAGGGAATAGATGAACTACAGCTTGAGGCTGGGAGAAGAGAATGAAATAAGAAAAGAGAAACCAGTGCTGTTCTTGAAATGCCAACACCTTGTAGAAGACTTCCCTTCTGATGAACATGTCAAGCAATTGTCTGTTGCCTCAGTTTCTTTATCAGTGAAATCAGATCAATTACACTTACATTACAGGTGATTTTGAACATAATCCTATGGGCTGACCAGAGGACATCAACCTAGCAATGCCTCACTTATTAACTGGAAAATGCACAGCTTAGAAAGGTAAGAAACTACTCAGCAGCATGGGTTAAGGCATCAAAATATGCTTGAGATCACTGGATAAAAGAAAACATGTAAATGCAACGGTGGATTGAAAAAAAAACTCCACAAAAAGATAGTTTCACAAACAGATTCAACCCTGACTGATGGCTGCTGCACACTGCACATGTTAATTAACACAGTCTAGTAACTCTCTGCAGATCTTTTATTTGGCTATTATCAATTATCACACTTTATATGGAGACATCATGCTAGCCACTTGCATAGCTTTTCATATAGTCTGATGTATATACACCACTGGTGTACATTTATGTGAAGACAGAAGCGTTTATGCAATATATGATGGTAACATACAATGGTTGAGTATTTATGCAGCGGTGAAAAAATAAAACTACCAAATAGTATCTAAGCTGACATTGTGGAACAAGTTCAGAAGAAGGAAAAAAACTGAACGGAAGCGACGTGGCAATGGTTGAACTTCAGAGAGGGCAAATATTCCCCACTGAGGAAAGTCATGAGCACCTGAAGTTACTAAACCTGCATTGTAACAAGCTGCTACTTCTGTAACAGTAAAGAGGAAAATCATAGGAGTGTGCATGTGAAGAAACAGACTCACAGTCCAGTCCTTAGAGATGTGATTGATGTACATGTGATGTCTTCACAGTCCATGCCTATACTGTGTAATACTCCATGATAAGTTTTGATCCAGTTAATATCATTTGTGGAAGTGCATCAACTATCAGAAATTGGAAAGCAGAATGTTAGCAGAAAAATAAAGGCAAATTAGCTAATCCTACAATCCTTGGAATATAAATCATTTTATTTTGGTACGCATTTTTTGTTATTTACACGGCGTTTCTGAATTTGTGTCTCTGTTAATAGAGAGACTTGATGTCTTCTCTTCTGAAACAAGTCTTGGCACGGATAGGAATCTTGAGATAAACAGGCCTTAATACGCACTACTGAATTTTGTACTAACTTCCATTGCTTCATGTGAACTATTAAATAATATCCTTTCATTGTCATTGCCATACTCCAAAAACTCTGTGTTCTTACATTTGATCACAAGGGTTCTCCACAGAGCACTATAAGTGTGACATTATCCCAGGTTGCATTTTATAAGCATATTCACTTTGTGATTCACTATCAGAATAATGAGTAGGTGTGTTGCAATGGAGAACATACAGCACAACTGTTTTATGATGGTAAGATGTGATCAAGGCTATTACTTTCTAAGGTAAAGTTCTTATAACAACGTATCTTTTGGGCCTCTACACACAGGTAGTGCAATCCTGTTTAACTGAAAAAGCCTGTCTGTTCAAATGCTATACTTGTATATTATTTTTTTCAATGGTGAGAGTCACATTACATTTTTTTATAGAGATTGAAGATTTTTACCAACAAATAGCACAATCATTGTAATGTAAAAGATCCTGGAGCATAAGAGAAGTCGCTGATAGCGTTACCGAGTACAACTTAGTTTACACAGAAATAGTGCATCCAGGAACATCCTCACCTTGAGTGCTTCGGCCAAAGCCGATGTCAACGCTACACCACGCTCCCAAACATAGCTGGCAGCCTAGTGGAACTTGCCTTATTACACCCCTTGTTATTTTTTAACTCCATTTCCATATTTCATTTAAATACTGTTTGCCCAAGAGTTATACAGCTACTGAAATAGATTTCAAGCACAGATTTCTTTAACTGAACAAGCCTCTAGGAAAAGAGAAACACAATGAAAGAAAGCAGGTTAAAAAGCAGAAGCGTGGGAATGAGCTTGTCAAAGAGGGTTTTTGATCTGTCTCACAAAATATTTGACTGTGTGAGGAGACAAGAACAAGTAGATGAAATTTTCTGTATAAGAAAACTCCTCCACAGTCTAGAGTCAAAACAAAGCAGTACACACATTAGTGTCAACCATTCTGCACTATCTGATCAATTTTTGTAATCCTGTTTCAGGTTTCCTTTTTAACTGTCAGCTGTAGTTTCTTAAGAAATCTGCATGTGGCTGTATTTTTAAACTCTCTCTCTACCCAAATGAAACAATTTCTTGTGTTGAATTTGTCACAAAAGCCCTTCCAATATGCTTTTCCTTCATGAATGCATAATTTATGTTAAAACTCATTTTGTCAAGACCTCCTTTTATTGACAAAACATCTATCGAAATGTAGGTATAACTTTGGACTGCCTTTTGCCTACTTGATAACAGTGTAGCCCATGTTTTTTAATCACATCTTTATACAGCTGCACTGCAAAACAATCGTTCAATCTGAAGGAAAAAAAATATTTCCTGTAGATGTGATTACATTTCCAAACAGGTGAGAAGAACAACTCTTTCTACAAACTTATTTTGAAGCTTTATGTTGATACTGTAAAGCTACTGCTCCTGAAGGCAGATGTCCTATACTGATTATAATGTATACCCAGGTCCAAATCTCAAGCTGTAAACAGAGTTCCCTCCAAATGAGTATGCATATCAAAACTGTAGGCATCAAGTAAATATCAAATGTCCATGACAAATTAGCATATTCTTCTGCAAATTCTCTTTTCATAGTAGCTACTTTCTCTCATTACAGGATCATGGAGGAGTTGGAAAATAACCTAACCAGTTAACATGCAATGAAAATTCAGTAGCCTTCAGGGAAAAATGTTTCAGTCCATTTTCGAAAAGACAAACATCCAACCAAAACATTAACAGCTTCAGTCAGCAATAATCACCCTGGTTAGCAATCTAAGCAGGGATTGTACACACATGGCAGCTAAGATAAAATTTGGATATTGGTATGCTCTCTCTTAGTTGATAGACTGCATAAGGAAAAGTGCCCTGTCTAGACAGTCTCAGCTAAATACAGGAAAGACCCCCTTCCTTGTTTATCCACTCCTTTTATGTGTTCACCTGAAGACACAGACACACACACAGACTCCAAGGTTTAAGGAAAGTGGAATATTTCTTCTAGGAAATATATTGTGCACTTGGATTTAAAATTCCAGGGAACTTTTGCTGGGCCTTTCAGTAGTTCTTTTAGTGTTTGTATGAGGTTGTATTGATTCTGCCACTAAATTATTTGCAAATAATTCCTCTTCTGGGGGGACTTGGAGCCAAATTATAATAAGCAAGAACAGACTGACCCAGATTAAAAGATATAATTAATCTGTCTGATTAGTAAACCTAAAAAGTACTACTTACACCAAGTTATTGTTTTTATGACAAAAGAGGACATCCTGGCAGAACAATAAAGCAACCTTGCAGTTTACTCCAAACAGTACGAAATATTCAGCTTAGAGATACAGCAACTTTATATGAATAGAACTGAAATATCACACTAAAGGTAAATCTGACCACACAAGTACACACGTATATAACAGCATATGACCGATTCTGCTTCACATTAAAGCCATTTTACATTACAGTAAGAGTGAAATGTTAATCCTATTAAAATCATGATGAAAATCCTATTGAATTGCAATAAGACCAGTCTCTTACATAAAATGTAAGGCTCTTTTCCTGCAAGCATTCAGGCCCAAAGCAACCCCACTTTACAGATCCAGTGAGACCTGACTTAGTATAAATTAAGATGAAAATCAGATCTCCGTGTGCGTACACACATCTACATATGCACACACATCTATATATTTATTTGCTTACATAGTAAATTACAAACAGCTTCCTTCAGGGACCACAACTTAAAGTATTTCTTATTCAGCAAATTTAGCATTCCTGATAAGCAATGCACCAATCACTACTTCCAAAAATAGAAGAAGGACCAAACTGCAAGCATTTGCCATCCTGCAAATGCTTATTCTTGATAAACAAATAATACTGTAAAGGTATTTGTAGAGGAGATGTTTTTTGAATACAAAACTTATTTTAAAAATAGATACATAGAGAGTATTATACTCTAAAAGATTTTATCGTGATCTGCACCACTTTCACTGAAGCACCTAAAAACTGGTTGTATACTTCCACCACTCTCATCTCTCCTTAAGGCCTGAAACGTATGCGTTTATATACGCTTGTTACGCTGCTCAGCATTGGTTGGACGCAGCACTGTGAGCAAAGTGAACTGTGATCACGAAGCACAGGCATCCGTGATGGACAAGCAAAGGAACCCCAGTAGGAATTCTTCACAATCTGGGAAAGAGTGTGGTTACTGTGATCTGAAAAGGTGCTACCCTAATTCAAAGTTGGCAGTTCCACTGTTTGAGCCTCTGACAAGTCAGCTAAAGCACACGTAGGCCATTATCCTAACCACTGGATTCCCAAAATGGATAAGAGTGATTACTAGGGGCCACGTAACATTTTCCACACAATAGCTCTCTGAGTCCATCAAGAAAAGGTAGCATTTTTTTCTGGTATATACTACAAGAGCTTTTGATATAAGCCATCACTGGGTTTTGAAAGACTTAGGATGGCAAGTTATTCTAGACAGCTCTCAAATTGGAAGTGAAAATTTTATTCCCACATTTTTCCCATATAGAATATCTGCTATTTTTTTTCCTTCATTCTGGGAAGCTCGGTTTCCCATCTGCTGACAAGAGCTATGATGCTATAAGTGTGAACATACCCTAAGCAGTTTCAGGATGACAGTGAAATGTGCATTTTTAAGACTAAAGGGAGAAGGAAAAGCCTGTTGTCGAGACAGGAAGCTGATGAGTCTTGTAATAGCTGAGTCTGCTATACACAGTCCCTGTGAGAACAAGAGGCAAGCAAAAAGTGCCTTGCAAGAGATAGGAAGAAACCTGGGAAAACCTTGCTAAATATTTGGACTAGCCAAAGACGTATACAAAAACCTTTATTTGAGCTATTGTATTCATACATTGATTCTAGGATTATTTATGAAGAACACGTATGCTGGACAGACACATTCACACATCTTCATGTGTACAGGTAGCTGTGCAAAGAATTAATCCCTCTTCATGTGTCCATCTGATCATACTTCATTTGGGCATTTTACTGTTGGATACATTTAGATTTACAAGGTGTAGGTATAGATTTTATGGCAAGTGATGTCAGCTGTTACAATGAATTGCATGTGACTTAAACGCAAAGCTAACCTCAATGTGTTTAAAATAAGTAATAATAAATACACTAAATTGGACATTAGAAGCAGCAGAATTTTTCACCGAATACAGAGAAACGACCTTGAAGTTTACAGAAAGGATGAAAATAACAGCTGTTCAAAAATGGATAAACACAAGTTCTGCAATTCTGGTTCTCGCAGCTTTTTACCCTAATAGATTCTTCATGAGTGATAAGAAATTTTCCTTAGAATCACAAGCCAAAAAAAAAATAGTATTTTGGCAAGATGTTAATTCCTTTCTTCCTTTAAGCATGCCTACAGATAAAACAAAACAAATAACCACCTTACATTACAAAATGGATAGAATTTTTTTTTTTCCTTTAAATCGTTAAAGTGATCTAGAGTGACTTTCCTTTTGGAGAACTGCAGTGAAAATATCTCATACCAGTTCAAAGCTGAGGTCATCATTAACAACAGGAGGCAGAAAAGTTGTTCTAATGCTTTTCCTTCTCTGCATCTGTTTTGTGTTAATGGACTTGATGTAGCAGTCAGGAGAGTATCAGTGAAGGCTTGTGTGAGTGTAGAAGACCTAACACTTTGAAATAGGCTCTGCGTTTGTCCATTTGAAGAGAAAATGAAGTAGAAAGAACTGGCTTGTCTTCTAAGAGAGCGTAATTTTGAGCAGTGGATTTAGAAAGTTTTATTTATCACCAGGAAGACAAATTCATAATGTTTAGAGTCCTCGCTGTGCTTGCATTGCATTATATAAAAATAATTACACAAAACAATTTTCCTCCAGTTCAGATCTCTGCTGATCACTGCTTAATGCACTGGCCATAACTTAAGAGGATCCTTCATCGCTGCTGTGATTAAATGCGCAAAATAGCACTTAGGATTCAAGGAGATACAGGTCATCAATGTGTGGAAAGTGGGAACTTTGCAGTTATTTAACAGTTGCTTCAGACAAACTGCTTTATTGTATACTTTTCTACAAGTACAGCTGCTTTCCAAGATGCTTTTTAAAATCATATACTACAGTACTGATTGATAGAGAAAATATATTGGTATGAGATCTCCAAGCAATCCTACAAGGATAACTGCGTTAAGCCTTATGGAGTTAAGATTACTGTTGAGGACCAAACTCTGTTTCATACTTGGCTATTTACGCATGGATACCTGCCCCTGCACAACATCCTGCACTGATCATGCACAGTTATTTCCTATTCATAAAGTCTATGATGCGGGAATGCTCTCATAAAAAAAACAAGGATGACAGAAAGATGCTGGAACAAATATCACAGCACACAGGTGTTTCTGCTTCTGTCTACTTTCTTGGTAGTATCTACACTGCGATTGAACTCTGTGATCATTCCTGATACACATTTGGAACAGCTACAGAAGATGTCTGAAAATCTGGGTAACGGTCTTGTGGTAAGCTAGGGATGATTTCTGTTCTATGTCAAACCCTCAGTCATGGAATACAAATAGAAGATATCTTTATGGTACTTCTTGAGCTGTAGAAATTTGGCCTTTACTCTCCACAATTCCCTTCACTTTCAGGGCAGTACTCTCAAGGCAGTTGAACAAGTGTAATAGTTAACAACTTCAGAAAAGAATGTTCTTATTTCTCTTCCATCCAAAAATTGATACCACCTGATGGTGGCATAAGCTCTGCTACTTAATCAAACCTCTCAGTGAGATGGTTTGGTTTTCTGCAAGCTGTTAATTTCTGTAATTGGTCCACAAGGCAGAAACAACAACCTTAGATTGGAACTGGACATATCAGACTCAATATGTTTCTCTTTTCAGCAAGTCCACTGAGCACACAGTCAAAAGCCATCTTCCCAAACTGCATCTAGTGATGTACAGAGATCACAAAGCCTGCTGAAACAAAAGCATTTTTTATCAAAAGTAGTTAGATGCTTTGTGTCACCTAAGGACAGTCATTTCTGGTAGCCTGAACAGATTCAGATTCAGACAGCAACCCTGCCTCAGTCAGATTCTCCTGAACCACCAAACACTGTCTCTCAGCAGATCATCCCCCAGAAACTATATTCTTCATTTTTTTCTCCTGTATTTGGGGGGATTTTTCCCATCCTTCATCCTTCAAAGAGCTGAAGACAAAGGTGTTTACCTTCAGAGCAGGTAGAGCTTTCCTAAATGGTACTCAACTGTGCACTTGTAAGTTTCTACATGGTTAATTCCTTCTGCTTCTATATTTTTTCCCCCAGTGAAGCCAAAAAACCCCTAAACACATTCATATATAGAATTATTTAATTATTATTTCAGAGCAACTCTGATTTTCCAAAGCAATTTATCTTTGCCATCTCTATAGAACACAGAATAAAGCAATCGGTTTGCAAAATGCAAAAGCGAAACTCAAAACCTCATATTCAGCATTCCTCATTGCCTTATTCTTCACATATTCTACTCTGTCTCAATGTTTCTCTAATTCTTGGCTAACTTTCTGCGCTCTGCCTACCACTAAAACCGAGAAACGGGGCAAGCACTGTGTGTATGTGGCACATTTTTCATGAAATACTCTGCAGCAGGAAGAGAAAACCTCCTGTGAATTTAAACTACAAAGCTCTGAGAGACAGGAGAGAAGGCTGGGAAAGTGGAATCAGAATACGCTCAAAACACAGACTGAATATCCGTACAGCAAAATTACTATAGCATATATAATTACAAGTACTTGGGAGCTCAGTGTTTTATCTCATCCCCTTTAAAAGCTGCATTGTGACACAAGAGTCAGCATCAACACTAACTGTGTCACCAGTAACAATGACAGTTATTATTACTCTTTATTATATGTAAATTCTCCATTTGTTCCTGCAGATAGTATCTCCCTTAATCTGGTAACAGTGTGGCATAGGTGATTTCTGTTTTCGTTGGCAACAACACATTCCGTGCTGGGAAAATATGACTAGTCATGCAAAAGGCTTAATCTTGAAATTCAACTATTTTTTGTTTCTTGGTGGCCTCTAATTGCAAGCTTGAGGCAACGCACAATAATTATCAGTCTGCAAGCATGAAAAGGAGTAAATGCCAGTCAGGCTACATGCTTGCTTTGTGCACACAACGACATCTAAAGCACTCTGCCATGTCAGAGTAGGGCTGGCAGCTTGCTTCTTCAGCGTAATGGCAGCGATTCAGCTGGTAACTGGATGAAAAATTGCAGCAGGTTTCCCTGTTATGATTCTTTCATGCATCTCTGTCAATGGCAGTTTACATTCTGGGATTGAGATCATTTGTTTCCTGTTTGCTTACAGCTTCAGGCTTTTCTTGTTTGCCACCACGGATTTACAGCCCTCCCCCCGCAGCAAACCACATCTAAAGGGTTGAAGAATTATAGGCCTTAATACTTTGCAGCTCAGCACATGTAGCAGAAAGTTAAAACTACTGTAAAAGGAACGATGACTAGATACTCCTGTGAAATAAATACGTGTATGTGTGCAGATATGCATATGCCCACAGGGCTCTCCATATAGAGATGAGATGTAAGCCTAAAAGCTTTATTAGTGGTCTTTTTCTCATAAACTAGCAGACAAAATCTCAGAAAATAAGAATAAATACAAATAACCTGTTTTAATGGGGTCCTTTCCCTAACCCTACTTGGAAAATGTTAGCAGAGTAAAACGTTCACTTCAAAAGCCTTCCAATAATCAAACATTTTTTACAGTTTGTTGAAACAAAATGTTGCTGAACTCACGCAATCATTAAACATAAACAAGAGCATAAATACAAGCATAAACGACCTGATCCAGTCCTTATTTACCACATACGCCTAGCAGGAGAGCTGCTGATACCCCATGACACCAGCCAGCCTATCTAGCCCAATTGCTTACATATTTTATTTACACACTTCACTGCCTTCAACACACATACAGTCTCAGTGCCCATCTGAAGTAGGGAATTGCTACATACTACATACATTAACAAATGTGTGTGTAAAAGCAGACGCAGGAATGCTAAGGCCTGCTTTTAACTCCTGCTAAAATTAACTGAAGTTGTTTTCAGCCTTGAAAAATGTGACCCTAAGTACTGAGAATAAAACATGAGGGTAAAGCAGTGAGACTAGAACAAAACGGTGAGTGTGTGATTAAACGGAGACCTGAATAGAAGTTGCCCAATCTACCATCTTACTCAGCTATCCTTTTTCTTTATCTATGAATGGAAGCACTGTTTGCCTTTATCACTCCTGTCATGGTCAGCAAAACTGGGTGAAAGATAATTTATTTGGTAAACGCCACCTGTTTTTTGTTTCTCTATTCACTAACTGCTCAGCAGCAGTTTCGCTTTTCCTTGAATGTATATTTGTATTCAGAGAATTGCTCGTGGTCTCCAGCTTATTCACAAGCAGCTCATTACAAGCATTCACTCTTTAAGCACTTGGTTAATTTTGATTAGATAAATGGCTATAGGGTATGTTTCTCTCCCCGCCCGGATCTCTTAGTGTTCAGTTTCTTGATTAAATACTCATGTTTACAAATTTCCAATTCTCCTTCTAAGACTGTTCTTCAATATTTATTTAATATACGCTATTTCAAACATTCCTGCCATAAGAAAATAAGCAGTGTGGCAGCAGTTCAAACAACAGACTCTGGTGGCTGAAGTTTTAGAATGCACACTACCTGTTTGAATGAGTACAACTGAGGCACTCTTATTCAAAAATGCAAATATGATGTTGTATTTTATTGTTTAGCTGAGTGAAAACTGTTCCTTAAAGGACTTAAGACATGTTATATGAGTCTCTGATCTCACTAGAGTATTTTAAGATATAATGACATTATCAGGTTGTTGGAAATGTTTCTGGATGAAGACCACTGAATCAGATTCACTGGCCTGCCTGGGTTCTTTTGCACAGTGATGCACTTTTGCATGTGCTGGAGTATTCAGTGATACAGAGCCACTGCAAAATTATCTTCATCAGCCAGTTTATTGCTGCATGTAACACAAGAATGGCCAAAGAAGTCATTCAAAGCTGATCTCAGACATCTAACACAAGGCAAAATGTCATCATTATAACCCCTTGTTTCTGTCACACTCACTCACATTGGTTGTAAGAATGGCAAAGATGCCCTTTTGGGGAAACACTATTAAACGATCTCTGGACCAAGTCCTGAATTAGGTTGGACTTCAAATATCTGCTCTTTATGTCAGATGAAGTCAAGGGGAAGGACCTAAAGGAGGCAAAGGTCAACAAAGGGGCTAGCAAAGGTAGCCAAAGAAAACAAATGTCAAGGAAAGAAGCTAACCTCCTTGCAGCTACTGTGTTAAAGCCACTGTTTAAAATCATCACGATGAGCAGAGTCTCCTGAAAAGAAAGGCAGGAAAAGGATAACCCACTTCTGCCAACTGAGTCAAGCCACAGTCTCCGTGCAAAACTGACACTAAGTATTTTACTCTTTACAAATAGTCTTTATAATTGGGATTTTTAAATAATCCTTCTTAAAAGGGATTGCAGCTGTAATCAATTTGTGGAGGGCTGTTTTAATAAGAAGCTGCTCGAATAGGATTAACTATGAGACCCTAGACCTCTTTCCTCTAGTCCTTAAACTCTTATTTGAAACATTTAGATACCCCATAAATTATTTATTGGTCTTACAAGGTGTCATCAAGCTAAGAAAATGATGCTTGACAAGTTGAAAACCGTAACCATTTCCACCAATTTGTTAACAGCCTCTCCCACATGGCATGTAATGTCTCACTTGAGCCTTGACTTACAGGAACAGTAGTTATATTCACCCGTTGCACCAAAATGACACGTATAGAGCTGGCAGACCCCTTGTGCATTCTGTTTATTTCAGGAAATGTGTCACAAAGTAATTTATAGATAGCTTGAAAATAGACTGTCAGAATGGATTTCATTTTCATTGCAAGGTTCTTAAACAACATGGCAACAGAAAAAACAATGTTTCTCACTCCCCCACCGTCCCCCACCCTAAAGTACCCCAAGAACACTTTGATTTCTGAACTATGCAGATAAATACCTACATAACCACACTATGAAAAGCAATACAAGGCAAATCTGTGTGAGCTTTTGCCAAGAATAGAGGAATTGACTCCTTTGTCTGAATTACATCTTACAAATGCTCTGTGCATCAGTTCAGGTTGGAAGTAAATCTATTGAAGTTTTTTTGTGTGTGTGCGTGCGCAAGGCTACCCTGGCCATGCTGGTTAGTCTGTGCATGAAGATCAGTAAAAAGGTAATGGGACAGGGAACATAAGTTTTCTATGATGAATCTAGCTAAAGGATGACTTCAATCATGAGGCAACTTGCATTTAACAATTATCATTTGATGTCAGTCTTTATGCATCTGATTATCTGAGAAGAATAGGAACTCAGTGCATCTGAAAATAGAGTATTGCTCAGCACTGCTCCTTGTGAGAATATAAGGCTAGGTTTCCTGCTTTCTTCTGTGGAGCCTTAACACACTGATTCCCATACTAACAATGCTCCACCATAAATTGCTGCAGGTTTGGGGGGGATTCTTGGCCATATGGACTTTGTCAAACAGATTTTTCTTCCTTATTATTTTTTACAATGACTATGTGATTATGTATTTGATCCATGGTGCAACCAATCTTTCTACCATCAAGCAGTCTGTGTTAGTGTATCACATAAAGCAATTAAAGAACCACTTAAAGACTTCAAAGTCTGAAGCCCTAATTTACGACCTGCCGTTTGTTTACTGTATTATCCTACTAATACCAGATCAGTCAGCCTTCAACAGCAATATAATAAAACTGTCCCTGGGACCAAAGTTGATGGGGGAGTGAGCTCTAGGTTTATCAAGTGTACAGTTTCCACATAGAGAATATCTGAAACCAAATCCACGTAAAAACTTAAAACTGGGGAAACCATAGATGCACCCGATGCAGGTTTTGTCTGATCTACTTCCTGATATCATTTCAAGCTCACTGAACTTCTTTGAAGTTCGGACATCTTAAGAGCCAGTGACTGCTGCAAATTTCTCTTCCATTCAATCATGGTGCAGGTGGCACAACGGAGATCAACAACTACCACTATTTATGGGCTATTGTGTACATCTGTGTTTATCAGACATTTTAAAGCATTTAGGACAGGGTGTGGTCATTTAATAGAAAACTCATCTGTGTCTTTAAATGAGAAGAAAGCTATAAAAGTGGAAATAAATGAATAAGTATCATTACTAGAAATCTATTATTATTCTCAAAAATGTTGAAGCTGTTTGTTTCTGTCTCCTTACAGACACCACAAGATTATGGGTTTGATCCTTTGTACAACCCATCTGCTTACTATGAAGCAGCCCACATTAGTGTATTATGTAAAGCAATTAGAGAAACTGGTTAAACAGACTGTAAAGCATGAAGTCTCTGATAGCCCTGGCTAAAATATTTAAAATACAATTAAAATACAGTACAGTACACTGGGCCTTTTCCACACAAAGTACACTAAAAAAAAAAATAGATAACTCCCAGTAGAGGAGTTCAGTTTAGTGAGGATTTCACTGAAAACATAAGCTTGGATTTAATGTAAGGAAGTTATAATTATCTACCTATCTATCTATCTACCTATCTATCTACCTTATCTATCTATGTTTTAAATATGATTAATTTTAAGCCACTTGAGCACTTATTTTTCAAGTGCTTATGCTTCAGATTTGAGAGCACAAACAAGATGATCTCAGTAAGGTATATGGTGGAAGAAAATATAGCTCTCCAATTTTTCTTTGAAAAACTTGATCTTGACTGTTAAAGTATAGGAATAGTCAACAGTAAAGTTACTAAATCACAAAAGAAAAACATCTCTTAGAAAGCTGCAGATTACAGGCAAGAAACATTCAGTAAGAAATGTCCAATTATTCAAAAACATCTGTGTATCCCTTTTTCATTGTTTCATGTAATTTGGAGAGCTAATATGACAGCACAGCTCTGGTCATTCATGAACAAAGCCATTTTGTGTTTTCAGTTATACACAGGGAAGTAATCGAGTTTAAAAGATGCAGAAAGCAATATAAGTTAGCAGAAGAAAATGAAGAAATTATTGCGGTGCTATTAGAAAAGCAGCCTGTTAGCCTAGGAACCCTTTTTTGTTTATAATTTCATAAACGGAGTCAGTAGCCTGAGACAAGCCTGTCACATCTTTGGCTTTGAACAAGGGTCATTGATGGATAACTGACCTCCTTTCTCACTTTTATCAACAAATGTCAAAAAAGGCAAACAACAGCAATGACATCCTGCCCAAACAGCCAAGAGTGTTTCATTTTCTTTGCACTTCTGTTTCCTCTGTGCCTTTAATCAGGGCCGGAGGATGTAATTGCTCTGTCTGGGCACAGCTTAAGGCATGCTGTGCAACTAACAATTAGTTTAGAGACTGAGATCTATAAATTTTGAGAAAAGAGTAAGAGGATTTGGTGTGCTTGAGCTATCCTTTCTAATGAAGAAAAATATCACACCGGAAGGGACCCAGAGTGTTATCAAAGCAACTTAATATCATCTGGTAGTGATTTGTAGGCCCTGATAATCTATTGTGATCATGTTGAAGGGGGAGGAAAGTCCACGTGTTCCCCTATTTATGAGATTTCCAAAATGATGGCCACCATCTGTGCAAACGCCACTAATTTCAGCCACCGTCTTCGTGGCAAAGGCTCCATGAGATTGTCCGAGGGAAGGGAAGCACTGCAGGAATGTAGGGCTATTTATTGTTTATAAAAATAAACCAACTGGACTAAGACATATGCAAGGAATTTATATCAAACAGCTGCAAAAGCAAGTTGCCTCAATAGGGAGGGTGCATTGATGATGCAATCAGACCACACTGACAGATTCTCCTATTATTCTTAGAATACACATGGCATGCTCGAGATACTGACTTGCCCCATCTCCATCCAAACTCACCTTACATGGATATTCTTAGAATCATTTTTGAAAACACTTCATATTGACTGAAACAAATTTATTGCGTGAATTTATTAACTATGTAAATAAAAGCAAAGTTTAAGAGCAGTCTGTCCCCTTAAAAACTTGCCTCTGAAAAAATGCTTCCTCCTTACGGCTTTAGCGAAACAAGCACAATGCAGATGCTGGTATCCTGCACCAGTGAACCTCTATTTCACATACATCAGGCTTCTAGAATTTGAAAATTCCTGATTTTACGGTCAGTAGTGTAATCCCATTAAAATCCCTTCCTAATTTCTTAAGGAAGGTGACCGAATACATCACAATAAGCAACAACACTCACTGAGAACAAAATGTCAATGAGTAATGTGATAACATCAAAATGATAAATGGTAACACTACAAAACCACAAAATGTAATGTTTTAGTATTGGGCCTGCATAACAGCACCAGACAAAGGGGAAAATAGATCTAAGAAGAGAGACAAGCTTCTTTCCTTTGCAGAGCTGGTTTACCAGCTGTGTCTGACACTGGAGAGAATCTTACTTATTTAACTGTTAATGGGTTGGTATATCTACAGCAACCTCTGGGAAATTCTCTTCTTAGGTCTACATGCTCGAGAACAGCTATCTTCGCTTTTCATTAAAACAGCATGCACTTTGAAACACCTGCCTTCAGGAAAACTCTCAAGCTGATTGACTCTAACATGAGAATTAATTCAGGCTGCTAAAGTGTGTGAACAAGGCTCCGCAGAACAGTGTAGGTATTAGGCTTTTCCATAATACGAACTGGCAACAATTGCTCTTTTGGGAATCTGGCTCAGCTGGAATTCAAGCACTTTGTTTGACAACTGACTTTCAAGGTGCATGTCCTTTTCCTTTAAACAAACAGAAGATGCTTGAAAGCCAAGGTACAACAATGCATACATATACGCATGCACTGTTTAATGAAAAATAAGAACAGTTTCATTTGCTACAGTCTACAAGTTACTTATACAGGTTGATGCCAAAACATTTGAACTGAAGAAGAAAAGTGTTTTGTTTGCTTCATTTCATTAAAAATAATAATTGTAAGAGCCATTAAATGTTACAAATTGTTTTCTGACTTCTAGGAGACTCTAGGACTTGGGTCTCTTATTTTAGAGGAAAATTGAACAGTCACAACATTTTAGCTCGTATGCACTAACAGTGAGACACATGTGTGAACTGGAACCTTGTTAGCAGCATCCTCCTTCCTTAACCTGTAACCCCAAAAGCAAAGCCCTCAAACTATTCCAAGTACAGTTTATGCAGTACAGGCACAATTGAGCATTGGTCACACTGCATCTGTGGGTGACTTCTCTGAAGAAAACTCCCCTGGAGACCTTCCAACTGCATCTCTTCCTTATCTCTCTCACACAAATATTTTTTAAGTTCTCTGTTCACACACTCACGACCCACAAAAACCACATACGTGGACACTGGTGCAAGTTATATTTTCCCTGCAGTTATGGCTAACCTATAGAACAGCAGAAAGGCTGTTGAAATTTATCAGTAAATCTGCCAATAAACTTGACCTTCAGAAGAAAGAGATGGTTGAGAAGCAAGCTCAAAAATATCTGCAGTCTTAATAATCAGTTAAATGCAATCCTGGTATTGCTCAACGAGTAATTACCTGACATTTTTCTCTGACAGTACAGCATAGACATTCTTGTATCTCCTTCTAGGCTCTGACTGGTCATTTCTATTCCTGTGCTGCAAATAATCCTCTTTGCTGCGCTGAAACATACAGAAGTAGCCTCACAAAAAGCTGTAGCAGTACAGCAAATGCTAGGTGTGTGACCCAGGAGACAGTGAACCACCAAAGTTGACTTGACCACTGAATAAAATAGATTCTAGTCCTGCATCTGCAGTACACTTCATTCTTCATCAAATTTCAAACTGGTTTTAATTTGAAAACATGCGAAGTCCTGAATGCTCTTTCAGTAAAAGTCATTTCAAAGCATGCTAAATCTACCTCATCAAGTAGAATAGTTTAAGAAATTAAGCTGGGAGCATCTATTGATATGTAGATTTATGTCTACTACAGTACACCTAGACGTTCAGAACATATTTAGTACTGGTAGAAGAGAACTTCAAGAGAACTTCAAAAAGTTAATCAACTAAAGATCAGCGTGCATAAGGTAAAGCATGTGGCATCTACAGGTAGATGCTCCATGCATCAACCAAAGGTCAGACAGTGTCTGCAGAAAAAGCTCTGACACCCCTAGTTAGTTTCCACTGAGAGCAGAAATAAATAAAACAATCAGCATGAGCACAGCCCAGCTCAGGCTCACAAAGGAAACCTGCCACAATTGATTTCATTTCAAGTTACACCACTCCCATTAGTTATGAAATCATACTAGAAAGTAGGTCAGTGAAATGATCCAGGTTCAAAAGCTGTTGTGAAGTGCTGGTGGGGGGAGACACAAAACTGGCAACAGCCTCTTAAAACAGCTGTGCTACATGAGAACCAGTGGAATTGTATCTAAGGTTATACTTTTCCTGACAACTTTTTACTGTGTTTTGAGGTATTTTACATCAATAAATTTGCAAACAGGTCACAGAACCAGAGGAAAAAAATGCAGAGCTTGAGCCTCATCAGTGAGAAACCTTTCCAGTGAGAAAGCTTTCCAAGAAGAAACCTTATACTGGCTTTTGTTTGCAATAATATATGCAAAATGAGCCCCAGTATTCAAACACAGAAACAAGATTAGATTGTGTCCTGTTCAAGCATGTCAAAAAAAGAGTACAATCACACTGGAGGGTTTGAAATGATGTGTATTTTTACTTCCATTATCTCAAGCACTAAATGGTGACAAATTGAATTTCTCTAGCTGATTCCTTTTTAGGGATCATTGTAACAGAGATCTTTATAACTCCTGTGTACTTCCTACTCCTACTTACTCCTGCATCACTGCTCTTTCAACGCAGTGCAAAACACCACATTTGTCACTCTGCCGGAATGTAAAGGTATACGCTATGTGTGATACGTTGTTTCAAGATTGCTGTGTGATTCATACTATGATGGAGGAGAAAAGACTTCAGAGAGTATGCCAGTTACTGAATTTTTCACAAGTTATTCATCAGTTTTTCAACAGACCACCACATTTTTTTTTTGATTAAAACACATAGAGTTATCAGAAGTATTTTTCTGTTCACAAAATTCAGTACTGGTAACACTGAAATATGTATTATGTTCCATTTCATACAGTGAGCACAAGGGGTTTCGGATTGCAAGATGTACAATTATGTTATTAAGAATAGCAAAATTCAGCTTTTGCACAGCTTGTATATTACTTGCATTACTGATGAGGAACTTTTATATACCTTCATTCTAATTAACAAGTATGTATGCCCATGACAACTGAGAAATAAGACTTAGTAAGCCTTAAAAATATATTTTTCTCTGTACTATTCCTCCCAGTATTTTGAACTTGAAAAGATTAAATTAACACAGATACAGAAATTAGATCTTACCATTTACTTCTCTTCATGAACGCATCCTTCCAGTAGTAATTTGTCCCTTAAAACAACAGTAAAATACCTGCTAGTTTTATGACAATAATACTTTTTTTTTTTTTTTTTTTTTTAAACCCTAGAGGTCCTCTTTTTCTCGTTATCAAAATGCTTTTGAAGAGGGTGAACATTACAATTCCACTCATTTCTTGAATAGGAACAGGCTCACTGCAGTGTAGGCATTTTACCTGAAAGGGTAGAGGCAGAAGTACCCAGATTCACAACACCTGTAAGGTATTTTTGAAGGAGCTATGATTATTTGCACCAACTAAATTTATCAGCACATTGAACAGAAACAGTTTGCAGACAGCTATATCTCTGTTATATATCCATTGTTTAAGTAAAAGGAAATCCTACAACCCCAAACTCTCTTATATCACAAACTCATCCTCCTCAAAGAGCATACTCCTTAAGTATTGGCAATGTTATATAGCGCACGAACAATGATGGCTATCATCTACTTTATAGCAGAAATGCTCACAAGAAAGGAACTTATTTTAATACATAAGAACACTTAATTTAGCATTTTTTTCTTATGTTCTACAGTTACTTTTTAATCATATGATTTAATACTAGCTAATAAAAGCTATCTATAGCAAAAAATGACCTGGAGTAGGCAAGATAAAATTTACAACTGCCTTATATCAAAGCCAGCTTAATCCAGTGGAAACTTGAGGAATAAACAAGAAGTCTCAGTCTAAACATTGGGGAGACTGAAATTTTAATTTTGTGATAAAAGCTCATTTCACCTGTAAAAATTCTGGAATGGATAACAAAAATAATCTTATGCACTTGTCATTATTAGTTTTTGCTTTGATCCTCTAGACGGTCCTCCAATATTCTCCCAGTTAACACAGCTGAAATCTTCCAAGACAATAAACTACGTATAAAACTTTGGCCACAAAAAAGAAAATTAAACAAAAAAACCATTTTAAGACTCCAATCTTATGTGATGTCATGAGAATAAGATACTTTTTATTATATAGAATCACAGAATCATTTAGGTTGGAAAAGACCTTTAAGATCATTAAGCCCAACCATCAACCCAGCAGTGCCAAGTCCACCACTAATCCATGTCCCTAAGCACCGCACCTACACATCTTTAGAATACCTCCAGGGACAGGACTTAACTGCTTCCTCAGGGAGCACATCCCAGTGCTTCACAATCCTTTCAGAGAATATTTCTTTCCTAATGTCCAATCTAAATCTCCTCTGGCACAGGTTGAGGAGATTTCCTCTTGTTCTATCACAGGTTTTTTGGATAAGAGAGTGACTTCCACTGCACCGCAGCCTCCTCTGAGGAAGGACAGCATGTGTCCTGAGCTTCCTTCTCTCCGGGTTAAATATCCCCAGTTCCCTCAGCTGCCCCTCATAAGATTTACTCTCCATACCCTTTACCAGCATTGTCACCTTTCTTTGGCCATGCTCCAATGCCTTAATGCCTTTCTTGTAGCGAAAAGCCTAAAACTGAACACAGTACTCAAAGTGAGGCCTCACAGGAGACCAATCTGTGCCTATTCCTGCTGGACACGCTATTTCCAATACAGGCCACGATGCTGTTCGGCCTTCTTGGCCACCTTAGCACATTTCTGGCCCATATATTCAGTCAGCTTTAAACCAGTACCTCCAGGTTCTATTCCATCAGTTTTCCAGCTCCTCTTTCCTCCCTCAGCCTGTAGTGCTTCACAGCACAGTTGTGATGATGCTCAGGATCCGGCACTCATCCCACCGAGCCTCACACTGCAGGCCTCGGCCCCACAGCTGTGCCCACACAGTCCTTCTGCAGACTGACAGTCCTGCCGGACTGGGTGCCAGTGCAAACTTACTGCATGGCGCTCCAGCACCTCTTCCAGATTGTTTATAAAGATATTCAGAGAACTGGCTGCAGTACTGAACATTGCGGGACACAGCTGGATTTTACTCCATTTACCACAGCTTCTTGGGCTTGCCCGCTCAGTTTTTTTTACCAGGTGGAACATAGGCCCACCCAAGCCCCAAGCAGCCAATTTCTTCAGAAGAACGATGTGGGAAAAAGCACAAGAAGTGTTACTAAAATCTAGGTAGAGAGCATCCACAGCCTTTTTCTCATCCACTAAGCAGGTCACCTCATCACAGATCAGGTTATGGCTGCCCTGCACGTGCCACAGGATGTCACTCAAGATGGCTGCTCTGCAGCCCTCCCCGGCACTCTTCCTTTTGTTGTTAATGTATTTCCAGAAACATTTCTGACTGTCTCTAACACCAAGGTCAGATTAAGCTCCAGCTGGGCTTTAGTCCTTCTGATTTTCTCACAACATCTCTGCAGTGGCCCGTCCCTTCTCACAAGGGTCAGAAAGCCTCTTTTTCTTCCTGAATTCCAGCCAAATCTCTGTTCAGCCAGTCTGCTTTCTTCCCCACCAGCCCACCTTTAGGCATGCTCCTGTACTTCAAGATGCTCAACTCCTGAGCATTGTCCTGCCTTATGGCACTCCTCTGCCTTGCAGGCCTGCCTCCCAAGGGAGTCCAATCATTCAGTCTCCTGAACAGGTCAAACTGTGCCTTAAGAGGTCCAAAATGGCAGTTTTGATAATCCCTCTTCTTTCTGGTATAGCAATCAGAGTAGAGGAAAAAAAAATAAATTGATTGTGCCACAACCAGAAGCAGAGAGGAGAATAATACAGGGTTTAATTTTGCTTGAATTTCTGTCTGCGTTAAATGCAGAGAGAGGAATTTGCATGACTTCCTTAGAGACCAGAAAGCTACTAACATTTATTTCAGGCATGTTGAAGTACAGTTGGAAACTGAAGCATTCTTTGATTTTACTTCTAATAACACTATTTCCCTCCCCCCCCCCCCCCCACATTCACTGAGGAAAGAATTTGCCTCACAAAATTGCCCTTTTCCTCACATTGCTTGTCTAGTTGCTTTGTCTTTCTCAGGTTTTGTGGACTAGCAAGATTCATAAGGTACTGACTTCACAATCAGGACCTGAAAAAACATTGTGATACTAGAAGGCAAAATATGAGCTGATTTTTTAGATTGCAATGAAATAAAAAACAGTAGATTAGCCTAATAGTGTCTTTTTATTCATATTTTCCTATTTTTAAAAAATAAAATTGTTTTACAGGTTTCAGAAGTGAAGGAATAGAAATCAAAGTAAGAAATGTTCTCAATATTCTTGGAACAAGCAATTCTTCATATTACTACTTTTTATGGGAGTAACTGTCAATCATCAATCTTCAAAAATGTCATAAACACCCACACATGCTATTTCAAAGATACCTAATGTGGGATATATAATACCATATTTCAAACTGGATTCAAAGCTTTTCATCTATCTAATAGTTAAGAACCAGGAAAAACACAAACATCAAATGAAATGAAATATATTTGTTGATGATAACTGCAAATATTCATTTTATAAAATTTAATAGTCTATTACACATCCATTCTAAAATATATTTTTATGTCTGAATGATGGTAGGAATCCCAGAAATGCCTTCGTCCATACAGATCCACTGATTCCAGCAGGTGACCTCCTAAGCAGGACTAATCTTAAAATTCATGTTATGCATGGCTTACTGATTTTTTCATCTCTAAAAGAAACAAATAATCTTTCACAGTTATCATTCCATGCTGATCTGATCTCCATATTGATCAAGACTTTATAATCCACATATTTGACAAACTCCTATTTGTGGAAGGTATTCCTTTTCCAAAACAGCACAAATGTTCATAAGATCACATCACAGCTTCTATTCCTTTAGAAATGCTACTAAGCACAGTGTATCAGAAACAGAGCAATGATGCACACCACAGATTCTAGCCATGTTAGTAAGTGATTATGAAAAGCAATCAGCAACAGTATATTTGGAGATGCACACAAAAGCTCTTCCTTGCTTTAATTGGACCAAGAAAGAAACCCTTCAGAAAGGATCTTCTGGGCAAGTAAGGGACAGTTGTAAGCATTTTCATACAATCCTATGTGGAGTGGCTGTTCAGAAAACACTGCAAGTAAAGACACAATGAAGTTGGGAGAAATTATTAGGAGAACAGATAACACTAAAGTTGTGTGCTCTCTGATCAATGATGTTGGTATAGAAAAGGTTTAAAATCCCCGGACTGATGTTTCAAGGTATTTTTATGAAATAAGCTGCCAAAGGTTTTGTATCAAGTATTGTAAATAATACGGAGGGATCAGAATCCCCTCATGCTTTCCCCCATTCCCACGTACTCTAAATACGGTATTTTCCTGTCCTTCAGTTGGTTTTTAATCAAATGAAAAAAAAGTGCATTGGTGCTATTGCTGCTTTGGAAGTGAACTATCTAGATATGAAATGAAGAAAATGGGCATTTTGCTGTATGGTTTCCATTTCAAAAAGAAAATACTAGAAAGCAACAAATGACAAAATAACTATTCAGGTTTTTGTCTGCCACCTCCCACTGCTTTACCTTCTTGCTTAACCTCACCTATACCTGGCTGAAGCAGTAGCCACTGTCATGACTAGGCAGTATTTTGTCTAATTCACAGTGTTTATAGTACTGCACTGTTGGTTGACAACCATATAGGTGATAAATATTTGTGCAAAGTTCATCAGAAAGGCCAAGGATATGATGATAGAGCTCTAAAAGTGGTCAGGGCGTCTACAAAGGGACTGGGAATCCCTCACCATACTCAGCAGGCCAAGGACCTTACAGAGCGTAGCCGTGTCCAAGTCTATAGGCACACAGTGAGTAGATGCTTAATAAAAGGAATTACAGATGCAAACAGCAATTAAGCTAACACTCTCTTTTTTTCATTTCTATTTGCAGAGTGTTTAACATTACATGAGGAGCCTAAGATGATAGCACAGACATGGAAAAAATGCCCTTGCCTCCCTGCTGGGAGGCTGCTTGGGCACGCAGCAGGACCACACCAGCTCCACGTGTGCCTCCATGTGGCTCCTCTGGAGCTGTGGGGCTTCTAGAATGTACTGGATATATTTCTCCCTCTCCGACATCAGCTTTCAATGAGTGCATTATTTATTCATTAGTACTACATTCAAAGTGCTGTTTCCCTTGTTACTTGGTGAAATAAATGAAAGAACAGCAATATCATTCTAAATCCCAATTTACAGCTCTTAGAAACCTCAGATGACTGAAACATAAAATTCTTCTTACCCTCTCCCCCAACACTTTTCTGCCTTGCCTCTGATTGAGAAAATAACTGCCTATTGCAAGGAGCTAAAGTCAGATCAGGCAGCCTTAACTTGACCGTGGTGATCTATTATAACCATCAGCAGTCACCAAGCAGGAGGAAGATCACTCCTCCACTTAATATCCTGAGCTTGGGTCACAGGATATGTGCACCTACAAGTAAATTTCTCCTCTACTAAAAGGCTGAATTTGGAAAATAAGGGAGATTGAATTGTCAGAAAGCATGCCTCAGAGATAAACACAGCTCACAGACTTGGGGAATTTTTCACTTCCTTGTTTGGTCTCTTATAATATAGAAAACAAAATATTTTTCTATAAAATGCAGACCTGATAGCTTCCTAAATCTTGATTTATTTTGGGTAACACTCTAAAATAGCTTTATGTGAGAAACAGAGACAAGTTTCTCATGACTGTAACAAATAGTTCAGTGTTTTCAGCACTCATTAACCTCTTCTGACTCAGTTGCAGACTTTCTCTCTGTTTCTGAGCTGTAGTACTAAAACACAGCAAAATGCAGGCAATTAAAATAGTAGGTACTTTTCAAAACTGATAGCATTAGAACAAACTCAGGGGCTATTCTTATTATGAGAGAATTACAGATTTTATTATCAAAAAAATTTGACTCAAACTGGATTTGAGGTCCTAATCCTTGCCACTCCTTATCCAACATACTTGTAAGGACAATCCGAAGTCTAAATACTTATATATTAGAAGAAATGGATTTCAAACGGTTTGTAGTTAAAAAAAAAAACACCATGATTTTGAGCTCCCACCTGCTGATTTTCAGCATCATGTCTCCTGAACACTGGCAGCACAGCAGAGTGGCTGTCAGAACCAGCCCTTCAATCAGATGCTGCAGGGGAAACTTCACTTCGGGCTGCTCTACTGTTAGCACTGGAGAGCTTTTGCAAGCTATTCCACCACACTTTAGCATGTTTCAAGGGCCTTGCTTCATCAGGGTGGCAGGTGGATAATTTTCAAAGTTGTTGTTAAGCACCCACTTCTCACTTCTGTACTGATTTAGATCCCAAGAAGCTGTATTTGCCATTGAAGAGCAATTGTTAAAGGCAATATTATCTATCACCTCTCACCTTTCAATTCCATATGAAGAGCTTTTGACTATTAAAATAGTCAAGTTACTTCAGTACCAGGAAACATGAATATGTCTCTCCAGAATATTCAGATTTGCAAGGAAATAGCAGATGATTGACCTGCACAGATGTGTACATGTGTGAATGTATGGGAAAGAATACGCTTATGTGTAAGAGGCTGACAATCTGCTAGGATGGGGCCCCTGCTACTCATTTAATTGTTTAAAAGACACTGAGCTACTTTCAAACAGGCAATAAAATATTAGCTGTTTAGGAGATGCACACATGTCAACTATAACTCTAGAGGAAAATCTAGTATAAATCCACTGTTTGAGTAGGATGCTCAAAGAGGCTAAATTAGGCAGAATTAAAATTAAAGTAAGGTCATAATGTAACCATTGCTAAGACACATTTAGGCAGCAAAACCCCAAACTGCTTTAGGACACAAAATGTGGTAGTTAATCTTGAGATTTAACATGAACTATCTGTTAATGGCATTGTTTCAATTATGAAACAATTCACATTTCAGCTGACACATGATGAAGCTTGCTACTTGCCTACTACAAAATCTAAGGTAAAAGAAAAGAGGTTATGTTTTATCATCATCTATCATATCTTCAATTATTGCTCTGCAGTCTATTTGCATACCTAAAGAGAAATGGCCTTTTTAATTTCTTTCCCTTTTCCTAATCATCTGAGGCCTATTAAGAAGAACTTTATATCCTGTAAGCAGACAATTTATACAGTGTGCACCCTTAGGCTATAGTCAAGCTAAAAAACTCCTCTACAATAAATAATTAGCATGGGAAGACACCATTCATAATTATTATTATTTTTTTAATGTTACTGTTGGCAGATGGTCCCAGACCAAGCATGGCCTGTTGCCTGCACCTTTCCTCCAAACAGAAAAGGGCAGCCTTAGAAGAAAAAGAGAAATATTTTCAAGACTGGAATAAATATACTTCTCAACTTTTCATGAATTCATCCAAGTTAAAGGTTAAATTCAAAGACATCAGAAGTTAATGGAAAATAAATCCCATTAGCTTCTGACCTGGACCTAACTTAAAATCACAAAAAAATATTGTCTGAAAGAACTGCTTTTTTCGTCATCTTCCATAATGGAATTCTTGAGGCATCTTAAAGCAGACATACTGTGCAGGTGGACTTGAAAATCATTAGCTTTTCTAATGCAGTAAATAAATGAGAATTCTACTTATAGCTGCATTTTATCACAGGTTTTCCCGCTTCCACAGACAGACAGCCAACAACTTCATTCTCCATTTACTCATGCATTTAGTTACTGTTTACATGTTACTTTTCAGTACTTTATCTGCTACAATTTCTGACGTGATTGAGTTGCTGGCATCCCTACAAACTCCTCCAGACTGAGATCAAGCCAAGCAGGCTGTCATTTCTGTGGCCTGTGCCAGCATTTTCTCGATGGTGACAAAATAATCCTAAATACTACATAACAAATTCTTAAGTTAAGAATAAATAGAGCTTTTCATGTCATGACTCAGAATAATCTGACCCTCCTTTCTGCTCTGTAAGAAAATAGGCGGCTGCATTTTCACATATGATCTCTGGAATGTGGCCTATTCCAGTCTCAGAAGACTACACTATGTTTTGAACGCTGGTACTGATACCCAAAGTCATAGATTGCCCATTCAAGACCATCCATTTGGATATAAGCACACAAAAATGTTAAGCCCTCAGACAAATAGGAAAGGCAAAGTCTTATTAAAGACTCAACTCTAGCCACAGCTTATACCTGTGGTTTATAGTCATTCCTACACTTGACAGGATGACACATTTACCATAGCCTCCTAGAGCCAATATTTAAGGCAGCTGGACTTTCTCCAAGGCAGACATGACATTGCATACACAACTTCCATCTTACACAATGTGCAGTTGCCACAGATTGCCACACAAAGCTGGAGGCTGTAGCAAATTTTGTCTTTTGCCTCCATCCAAGTGTACAGACTGTGTACAGGCTTTATGAAGTTCTTCCTGCTGACTGCAGGTGGTTTTCTCCTGTTGGCTTGTACCGTAGTATAAAAGGCATTACGTGCTATATTAGAACCTCCAAAAGAAAGAGGGAATGTTCAGTCTCCAAACTGTTTCCTGTCCACCGGAGATAATATCTGATTTTAAGTGCAGAGCTAGGAGTTGCCAGTTGCCACTTCCAAGCAACAAACGTGCAGGGAGACAGAACTTTCCAGTGTGATAAATTTTACCTTTATCTGTGTAACAGTCAGAAAGATCAATGCAATGGCGTTACAGGAGATACAGTGAGAAGGAAACTACTGCAATTGATATAAAGGTATTAAAAAGAAAAAAGGAAAGTGCTCACCCATCCCTGAAGATCGAAGCTCACAAAGGAAACTCCACAACGGAGGGATCTCCAACCAGAAAGCCTATCCCAGTGCCAGTCAGCCCTTAAATGAGGCCTAAGAGAGATGCAGCCAGGCTTCACCCCTTCCTGTCACACAGCTGAATTGCCTTTACCTGTGCTCCCAGAGCTGACTGGGTCCTTTCCCCAGCTGCTCAATCAGGTGGTTCAGGCTGTGATTCAACAGTTAACCATGCACATCCATTTCAATAGGGTTTTGGGATCTCTAGAGATCCTTAGTGTTGTTTTGGTATTCTTTTCCCATTGTGCCAAAGCATCCTTGCCCTTGCCCGAGCAGATGTTTTGAAACACCAGTGGAAAAGCTGATTTCACTCAAATTTCAACCTATCTTAAACCATCAGTTTAACCACCATACAACACGGATTCCTATATCAAGCCAAAGAATTTCATCTAACTTAGAAAAAATAAAGCTTTTGAGTTTTCAAGCTTTGTCCTTCATCACATATGTCTAAACACTATCAGACCTCTACCAACAGTGACTACTGAAAGACTACTTTTCTGGTCACTCACTCTGTATTCAGTGGCTGCCTCTTCTTGTCTTTTTCCCTTTCTTTTCAGCCATGGAATAGCAGCTTTCTCTTTTCCCTCACAGATAGACACTTAAAATTCACACTACAATTATACTGGACCATAACAATATACAGGTAAGGCGTATGTTGGGAGCGAGCTACTTGACAGAGCCTCTTTATCTGTTTGGAAGACTTAATAAACTGCAGAAGCTGAGGTCATCAAAACCTCTCAATCATGTTGCAGGCTGGTGCCAACAGCTGTAACAGAAACTGATGTTGTAAAACATGCTAAACATGCCAAGCCCAAGTTTCAGACAAGGCAGTCTGTTACAAGATTATTTTGTACTTGAACATTACACAGCAGTGTGCTCAGTTATTTATGCTGTTCTTAATGCTAATAACCAGAAACTCTATTTCATTTTTTCAAGGATGAATGTAAAGTCTGTTTTTTCATGATGGCTATTGCTCTTAGTTCCAGTTAGACAGAATGCAGGTACTGAAATTGGATTTTACAATTTGGGTTTTTGTAGGAAAAAAAAATCTTACTTGAAAAATACTAATTATTACAAGACTGCAGGGAAGAGAGAAAATAAATTTACGACCTTCCACAGACTCTTACTTAATTCTTTGTACCTCTACTGCAGTTAGTCAAGAATTCCATAAAAGAAAAGCATGAATGGTTTCCAAGAAAAATACAGGATAAAAGTGATTGATCAGATAAAAGGCAGGATTTCAGATCCTGACAAACAGATAGAACACATGTAGATTGCTTTATAGGTAAACAATTTTGTAGTGTATTCAAGGAAAGAAAGTAAACAAAAAAGAGAGAGAGGCAACTCTCCATGGTTTTCCTGGGACACCACTGCGGCAGAGCCGAAGGGTCAGATTCCAACATCTAATACACAGCACGTATTGCCACACAAGACTAAAAAAATCTGCTGACACTCGTAAAGTGCCACATGTTTGGATTTCCAACAAGATCTCACAACGAGCTGTGTTACTGAAAGTCATTATTTCCTTTGGGGGAAAAATGTCTCTAGTGATGTTAAAACTCAGGGCAGGATGTACTACAGTGTCAGGATAACTCACCAGGGAGCATTCCTGCCTCAGGGCCAGGAGGCTGTATACAAATTCTGCACCTGGATAGGAGGGCGAGGGGAAGCAGGGATAGAGTTTGTTCAAGAACTGTACAGAATGAGTGGCTGTGGACAATGGCATACTGACAAATCCTGAGAGAGAAAGTAGACAGGACCATGCAATTCTTCTTGCATACACATCTCAGAACTCTCCTGTGCAGAAAGTAAACCTGTGAGATGCTTATGCATCTCAGATGCACGCCTTCTGAAAGGTGTACACTAAACTACAACAAGTTCTAGGGATTTTTCTGCCAGAGACCATCAGCTAGTCTGCGTTTCTCTAAAATCACAGGCTAAAGAACCTCATCTAATATTTTTCAGCATGTGTGGTATGTACCAGTCTATTTTTTCTGGAATATGGAAGAAGAAAGTGAGCAGAAGCACTGAATCAGCTTGCTAATTGTTCATTGTGTTTTCAAATTGATCCACTAGATGCCAGAAGTTCTTAGATGTCTTATACTTTGTGTCACAGAAAAATATTTCTTCCTATATGCAGAAAAATAGAAATACTGTCTCAAAGACAGCTTAAAGGCTGGCGAGAACAACCAGAGGCAGGTGTTTCGCAATATGCTACCTGCACTAGTCTGGATAAATTCAATTTTTATGAAGCAGCTGGAAACGGTCAGTAGCAGATAGTTCACAAAGATCCATGAAAAACATACTTAAAAAACCCTGAGCATCAATACATTTGTATTTCTCAAAGATACAGGCGTATCAGGACTGAAATTGAGAGCTTTTTTCTACCTTTGCAAGTAACATCCATTCATGAGTCATCACTTACCAAGAAAGGAATGTGTTGCATCAATCCCATACATCTTACAAAAACAGAGTCTAAAATTTTACATGTGTGAACACTATAGCCATTTTGCACATCTTAATTCCTGTGACCATCACTTGTGCTTTTAAATCTGATTTCCTGTTTATACTGCAGAAAGAGCTCAGTGCCTGTGCTTTATTTACCCTTTTAATGGGACATAATTTAACAGGACTACCTCAGTACATAGAGATCTCATCTTACACATTTCAGGTTGAATAAAAGAACAGTTTTCCATAAAAATGTATCTAAAGGCCTTACCCAAACCACAAGGAAAGCAACCCAAAGTATTCCAAATTTACTGGACTTTGGAAGCTTCATAAAAGCCTGCTTTTAGCTTCACCTGAATCACAGAATCACAGAATGGCCAGGGCTGGAAAGGACCTCAAGGATCATGAATCTCCAACCCCCCTACCACATGCAGGGCCACCAACCTCCACATTTACCATGAACCATGTATTTAAACTTCAGTCAGGCATGTGTACAGTGCCATCACCAATAGGGCTGAAAACAGGAGGTTTAGGATTCATAACACTAATGAATTTGATAGGATTTTTCCTCATGGCCTTAGGTACGATGATAATTGAGAGATAGCTAAAGGCTGGATGTTGTGTTGAGGGACATGGTTTAGTGGGAGCTATTGGGAATAGGTGAACGGTTGGACTGGATGATCTTTTAGGTCTTTTCCAACCTTGGTGATTCTATGATTCTATGATTCTATGATAGCTGTATTCTACACTTTTTTTCAACAAATAGAAATGATGAGAAATAAAGGGAAAGGGCACTGTCCAACACGTTATGAAGTAACCTTACAAAGCTCTTGAAGAACATTTTTTGAAAAATAAATATGCTCCCATTTTCATAAAAGTGTCATGATAACGAGCTTTCATTGGGGGAGTTTAAGACAGAGTGGGAGGATCGACGTTATAAAATCATCAGTTACAGGACTGCCCCTTTTTAATAAAGTACTCCTAATTTTGCTCTGTGCAGTTTGGGCTCTATTTCTTCAGTTATGCAGTTGTAAATGAGAACAACAAAACTCTGACAAAAGATAAATAAGACTCTTATAACTGTTCCCTTATGTCCATAGAGACTAATGACATGAAAGCTGTATACATTTGTTTGAATGGACACTAATAAAACTTCTTTAAACCAAATTTGCTTTTTCTTGTCTTTTTCAGTGGTGAGGTAGAAAGAACAAAAATGATAGATTAAAAAAATATACATGTGCATGCACACAAATGTATACAACACATGCAAATATATACAGCATGGATATTACTGTTTCTCGGTGTATCAGATTTGCAATCCTAGATCTCAGACTTCAGCTCCTTATGGCAGGAATTACTTTATGGCTCTGTCATTTAAGTCAGTGAAATTAGTAATGAATCTTTGGATAAACAGATGCATAACAGCATGTAAGGATGTAAAATCAGTGATGGAAAAGTGAAGCCATTAGCATACATATTTGTAATTTACTTAATAAAAGCAAAAATCTAGTGAGTCAACCCACTGCTTGGTATAAAATGGCACAGCTATGTGACACAAATGGCCTATGGAGAGGGAATTTGAAAATACTGATTATTTTTTGCTTGTCAGATAAGTAGTTAAAAAACCTTCGAAAAGGAAAAAAAACAAAACAAAACCAACAATACGACTGAATGGGAATACATGGAATATATTATTAAAAAAAAAAAAAAGACACTTGAGAAAAACATACGAAAGGGTGAGAAAATAAATTAGATACCCAAGGATTATTACCCAAAGATACTCCAAATACACCTTATGATGAATTCAATTCCCTTTAGCTAACAACCTTTAGATATTCCTTACAGAAGAGAAGGCTAAAGATGTTTCACCCCAAAGTAACTCATGCCCAGCTGCTAGCACAATTCCTTCAGACATAACGGTCTTTGGTTAAAGTTCAGTTTCCCTGATTCAGTACATGGGCAGAAAAATCATTCCTAACTCACTCAAAGTACTGTGAGATGGGAATGGTCCCTTTTCTGTGCAATGATACACAAGGTGATCATGCATGGTGGGTTATATCACCAACTGGAGAAGAACACATAATCCTGCAGAAGGGTGACAGTAGGCAGACTGGGATGTGCCTGAGCCACAGCATCTCACAGCATTTATTTGGTAAAGGAGGACACAACCCTCAAGTAGCTCTGTGAACTTAGCCTTTTATTTCCTTGGCTTGCATTACAATGCACAAACCCAAAACATTTAGAAACGTCAAAACAGTTCATTTTGACATTTTCAAAATGAAGCATTTCAACATTGTGTTGAAACGTTTTTGTCAGTTTTGTTTCTACTCAGAGAATTTGTCAAATAGTTTCAGCCACTCTGAAACTTCTTTGTTCAGAAATAAATGTTGCATTGACTTTTTCCTTTTTTGTTCAGCTTTGATTTTCAAGTAGCTTAGCCTCTACACTACTTATGCCTGGTAAAATTTTTTGTTCTCTTCCATTTCAAATGGCAATTTAAGGTGAAAGGCTTATTGCAATATGCAGTGCTAAAGACTGTTTAGTCAACACAAGCCCTATAAATGTTTAGGAGATCCTATGGTGTTTAGAAGAAAACAAGACGTGTAACATTTTGCTAATTGAATAAGACAGGTTTTATTACTAAGCAGTGTCCTTCCATTTCCCACTAAAGTCAAGATATGTACATATATATAATGCTTCAATTTACAAGCTATAAACAGCCAAATTATTGCAATGCAATTAATAATTGCTAGTGTATTTACATGGAAATAATTCAGCAATTAATATTTTACAGGAAAGTGTAATGGCCAGGTTTGGTCTCACAAGGCAATCTTTTGAACAGCTTATTTCCTAGAGCTCAGAAGCAACAGACTTCAAAACACAGCTGCATTGCTATAAGGTTATAATCCACAATTTGGAAAAAATTATCTCTATACCTGTAGATGTGTTTTTCACTTAGCCTTGTTAAACCATAGACTGTAGCTTTGAATCAACAGTAGAAGAACATGCTGAAATGAAATGCTCGTATCATTCAGATTAGCTGAGATGATCCATACAATTTGCAAATAAATGCCATGCTCTTATAGTCAGTGTGGTTTATCCAGAGAACAGAGCAGAAATGCCTTCGTCATACCTTCCTATAGCAGGGAAAGAGTTTTAAAATGTGTTTTACAAGCTTTTCTGAAATGTTCTGAGAGAGCATACATACAAAAGAACCTGGCAGAGACTCTATAAATGATGACCTAAGAGCAGTTGGGCTAGATAACTGGTAACTAGCTGGAAAGTCAACTTAAAGCCCAGACTAAAGCTTCTCCTGACTCTTTTCAGCATGCCCAAACACAAGCACATGCTTCTCAACACTTATCTACCTCTTCCTTTCAATAGATGAGTGCTGACTACAGTAGCAGCAGTATTTTGAAACATAAACAGAGATGGAACTTGTGGCTGCTTGAAGACATACTCAGTGTTAAACATGGAAAATAAAAACCAAAACAAAATAATTATTGAAACCACTGGAAATTTATAATCAGTTTTATTATGTTACTATTATTAATCCTTTCCACTGGGGTTACTTTGCTGATTCTGTAATTATCATTATCAATATCACTTCCATTGAAATGACAGAAAAAAAAAAAAAGATAGCAGAAGATTTCATTCTGAAGAGAAGAAAAGAAGTCTTCATTACAACCATGCTCTAAAGCCTAATGAAGTCAAGGGGCAACTCCACAGTCTTCAAGGTCCTAGGTATTTCAGTTCCTAAATTAAACTACCAGCAGCAATTTTCCTACAATCCACTCAAGCCTCAGTGCTTCACAGAGGTATACATATATGTGTATAATATATATACATCTAATCATGTTCATCATAATTGATGAACTATGCATTTTATCAACTTTTTTTTTTAATCCTAAGTGAAATCTTGCAGTCTAACAAACAAGGAAATTTTGCAAATATGAGCTGTACCTGGAAGTCACTGCAGAACATTTGAGATCATAAAACACAAAGGCTCAGTCCCAGCTTGCAGGGTTTGAGACTTGGAGACATCATCACAGACTGCAATGGGGAGGAAGACTTTTGTGCGACTGAATCATAAAGATATTTTCTGTCAACTCAGGAATTTCAGTGTTGAGCACGTTCTCAGCTGTGTTTGGGATCAGCATCCTATGTTGCCACTGATATTTTCTCCAGAAATGTACACTAGTATGTCCTCTGTAATCAATAATCAGAAGAGGTTTCTGCAATGAAATTAAATTCACTAACTGAAATTCACAAGCATAACTGTTGGAGATTCCTGTAAAACATCTATCTTCAAAGAACACAGTAGAAAAGTTCAAACATTACAAAGAAAGGAAATAAGCTGCGTTTCATCATTTCTGAAAAATTTTGCTGCTTTTAAGCTTTTCTTATCATCATTCATTTATTTATTTCTTGACTCAGACCCTCAAGAGAGTAAAGTAGGACCTTTTGCCCCAAATCCCGAGACAGTCACTGTCCAGAAGATTATTTTTAGTTTTGTGTTTGCTGCTCAGAGCTACAAGAACATGCCTAGCCTGAGATCCAAGCACAGGGCAGCTCCTTGCATTGACTGGTAACTGTTAGCAATATGAGCAAAAGACATTGCACGGCTGGTGCCAAAGCTTTGAACAAAATTACTTCCTTTAACACACCGCCACCTTAATTATGTGCTGGGGAACATAAAGCAGGTCAGACAATTTGTACTGGGACATCATAATTCCATCAGTATAATGCTGACATTGCCAAAGATTTATGAATGGAATGTCGTAATTATTTTTTTAGCAAACATATCAAGTTTCACTAATGGGGGGGCTGGAAGTACTAATTAGTACTTTTTTTTTCTTCTTTGCATTGTATCATATAAGATGTGGGGAAAAGAGGGCGGAGGAGGGGAAGGATCTGTGACAAAAACAAGCACACACACAATTTATGTATGGCCTGTAATTCAAGCAGATGTTCCATAAGGGCTGCAGGGATTAAAGCCTTTCTGCACGTAATTCCATTTGCTAACTGCCTTCTGTTTGCTCAGACCTTCCAGGCTGTGATGGACTTGTGCTAAGCTAGGTTTATTTAAAAGCAGAAATGAACAGAAGAAAAAGAATCTTAAAAATTTCTGCTAAGTACCAGGGTTTGGCAGCTTGTCTGTGGTTCTTCAGCCTTTAACCAGCTGGGGGATTGCACTGGAAGTTCTGGTGGAATTCCTACGACTGTGCCTAACAAGCTACGACTCTGGCAGAGTGCCTGTTAGAAATCCAGTCAAAACGTACTTGGCCATAGTAGGCACCTACAGGCTGTAACAGAAAAAAAGAAAAAAGAAAAAAAGAAGGTGTCTGTACCAGGTCTGAATAATTTATATTAATCATGTCTTCTTCTCATGGCGTCCTTGCTCAAAGGTATGTCAAGATGAACAAGGAGTTCAAAAAGAAGAAAGAAAGAAGGAAATCCAGGTAAGTGAATTAGTTAGACTACAGGCTGGGGGCAGAACATTCCAAACACTATTTTCTGACCCTTGCCTGACAGACACACTGCATTCAAAATGAAAGGAAATGCCATATAAATGGAGAGTTCTAAAGCTTTCACCAAAAATTGTGTTCAAATGTCTAAAAATAAACCTCTCCTCTGACACAGAGATGTCATTCCACTCTGACATCATCACAAAAACTCAACTGTTTTCACCATTTAACATCCAAAGGCATCTGCAGGCAAAATGTTTTTCCTGTGCTCTCTTGTAGTCAGATACTGGAATTTATACGAAGGAAATTGAGATAATTAACGTAGCAAGGATGAAATAATCAAGACCTCAGGTCTGTATTGATTCTTTCTCAAAAACCAGAAAAATACACCAAAATAATCTTTCATCATCACAACTCTTCTCCCACATTTCCTTCTTCTGAGAAAGGAACAACAAAACACCCAAGAGCAAACCCTTGCATGCTGTTTTGGCTCTACAAATGGAATGCTTGGGACGATAGCACACAGCCCTTGTACAGTCTCCTAAGTAATGCTCCAGCTCTATACAGAGGGAGGCAGCAAATTTGCAACTCCATTCTGCAAATCACTCTCATGGTTTTACATACATAATTTCAAGAATGCTTTTATCCACACGTACGGATAAGGGATGCATACAATCTGGTTTAGGAAAAAATCATTTTTTATGGTTTCTCTGTTTCATAAAACATCCTGAATTCATTGCACAAACACCGTGGATATTTAGCAGCATGCACCTCAGAGCATCTCAGAACTTCTTAAAATACCTCTGTAATGAAAGAGCCAAAAGTAAACAGGTCAGGGACATGATCCTGTAAGTGTGACAGCTAATGTACAATGAAAGGATAGACTTCTGATCTCAGAATAAAGATTAACATTAAATCTTTATCCAGAGATGGGCTTTCAATTATCCTTACATTAGAGCACTTCCAAAGAAGTCTGGATAGGATAGCTTGGGATCACTTGTTTTCTTTGAAAAGGCTTTTAATACGTTGTTAATCACAGACACTCCCATCCTCCAGTATTTCAGATGTGTGACAGAAATGAATTTTCTTTCTTACATGAATCAGCCAGCTCCAGCACCTGCTCTTACGTTACTTTTCATATTCCACTGTTGATTTGAAGCTTTGTGTAACAGCTTATGGCCACATTTCCTAACTGTAGTCTTCCTGCTGATGTTTTCACCTTCACTGACTATGAAATGAAAAATAGTACAGGATAATTCTTTGCTTCAATAGTATCAATACATACCTCACGGAAAGGGTAGCTTTTGCTCTACATTTTCTCTGTTCTTGTTTTTTAACCTTTTTTTTTGTCCCAATGAACTAGAACAGATAAGGCCTATTTTTCATTACTGAGGAACTCAAATTGTAGTTACTGGCAGAAACGTCTCTGAAAAGCAGGCCTTTGCCATCTCAAGCTGAGGTGTCAGAAAGGTTTGCTCTACAGGAGAGGCTTTTGCAAAGTTTTGGAATGAATAGCTGTAACTTCAGTAGCTTGAGCACAGGAACAACAAGGGCATTACAGCTGACAAGCCTTCTACATTTTGCTTATGAAAATTGAAACAAAACTCACAATGCTTTTTTTTGTCCCTACAACAAATCCCAAACATGCTTTGTCTCTTGCTTATACTGCAAATAAGATAATAAGTCAGTAAATTTTGTCTTGTCTCAAACACCAGGTCCTCGAAAGCTGTGTTTACACAATAAAAGTAGCACAATCATGGAATCACAGTGGAACCTCTGGGAATATGACCAATATTCACAGACCACCATTCAAGGGGGATCTCTGCCAGTGACACAGTGCTTAGCTGTGCATGCTGTCACAGGAAAACCCTTAAAAGGAACTTGCTTTATATTCACAAAGGAGAAAAACGATCCACAGAGTGACTTAAATAGGAAGCAATGTAGTCTGAATCTTTTGATGTGCTTCTTATTCATATTTTTATTTTGTTTCTAATTTTTTGTATATTTTCGCATCAGCTACTGGAAAGATTTTTGTGCTACAAAAGTTAAAATCAAAAGGAGACGAACATGAAAACATTAGCCCACACAACATCTTTTTTTTTTTTTTGGTAATATAAGGTAGAAATTGTTCTTTCAGTCACTTGCAATCTGAAATCTTTGCTGAATGTCTAGACAAAGCATTAGAACCTCATGTGAGGTTCTGCAGTATTTTCCAAATTTTTACAAAATCATTTTAAAATATTTGGTTCAAAAATACTTACATCTTCATTGAAAAAAAAAGGACCTGAGGAAGCATTTCTTCCTTTTTTATAACACAGAGATACTACATACTAACGCCTTCCTCATACTACTTTTAAACACTTCAGTGGTGAAGAATGCATCACTTGACATTGAAAAAAAAAACCACAAAAACAAACTGATATCTTTGCTTACAATAGAGAGCGCATATGGAGAAATGCCAGCATTGCTGGTAATAATGTGAAATTCAAAAGTGGCAGGGGAAGGAAAAGTGCAGTATGCAGCAACAGAACCAAATGAAGCTTTGCTCCTGTACAGCTTTAAAGACTATTACTCGCCTGGATCAAGGACCTGTGCCATCAGTGGTCTTGACAAGAAACACATGGATGCATTTTACACTGGTGTGAGGATGCGATTCTGGTATTATTAGATCAGTCGACAGCATTCCCCCCAGGCAACGGGCATATTGTGAGCATAATGATATTAATTCTACTTCATTACAATTCTTGTAATGAAAAGATAGAAGTCAGAAAATATTCCAATGCGCTTTAGTTCCGCTGTAAGCCGTTTGGAGGCATATTCCTAAGTCACCCTGTTACAATGTGGGAGTTACTTAAAACACACAATTTTACTTTATCATTGCAAGGACTTAGTTATGCACCTCAGTGCCATGCCTCTCATCACATCCACTGCCTGGTACCGCAATATTTTATGAATACTGGATTGCATATGAATGGAAGGTGAGTAGGAAGAATCCACTCAAACATTTGGAGTGCTCTTAGGGGTTGGTTTGGCAACAAAATTAGTTCTCATTCCAGCAATCACATGATTAAAATATGGATATTTCACCCAGCTATAGGTGTCAGGCAAAGAGATTTTGAGGTGTCTTCAAGCTACCTTCTTCATCTACAGTTTTTACTTAAACTGTAACTGAATCATTCTTGCACTCCAATAATCTATAATGCTTGCTGTGTACAGGGTTTGCAAAAATGAGAGCAAACTCTTAAAACCCCTCTTCTTTTTTTAGATAAACATATTTGATCTTTCCAGTCATTATCATTTTAACTTGCAAAGTGACATTATGCCAAAAAGAAGGAATTCATAAATTAGTTCCAATTTAGAAAGTTTTCTTGTCATTGTATAAATGACAGATCTTTAAAAAGACGACTTAAAATGAAATGCAATAAAAAAAATCCACTTTTGTGTCAGGTTTTTCTTTTCTGTTCTTTTTTTTAAAGGCTGAAAGGATAAAACAATGTGCTATCAAAAAAAAAAGAAATCAGTAGTACAAAAATTACAAATGTGCATGGACAGGAGAATCATTTAAATTCTCAGATTGTTTTAGGAAAGCCAAATTTAGTTGGGACAGTAGCTAGGTGAAATGTAAGCAGAAAGCTCTTTGTAAAGTTAAAATTACTTGTCAACAGAAACTAATACAGCAGGATTCACGTCCAGATTCTTACTGCAAAACCTGTTAGGGGCTAGAGCTATTGACAATTTGGAAGAGTATTTGTCCTGTTCATTTCAACTAGAAATTTGCTAATCGTTTCATTGAGCCAAAGCTTCACACATCTTGTTTCTTATTCTATTAAGGATGGCAAAATTTGGATGCAGAGTTGAATTTGGCTTTGAAATACCTTTAACATTTGCAAGTGCTTAGCTTGAATTCCTTTATAGAAATGCACTCTGCTCATGAGAAATGACATCAGGAGAAGTATGAAAAAAGACCATTATTACAAATGTTGCCAAGATGAAAAACTGAGTGGACACTTATGCAAGACTTCCATCAGTGAAGGAGAAAAAAGTATTGTAATGTGTGAAGATCCTTCAAACTAGGAAAGAACTCTAAATTTTGAAACAAATGAGAGACCACTGCAGGTGGTGACTACAGACAGCTGATGAGGTTTCTAAGACTGAAAAGATCCTTCACTGGATACTTTGCTTTAGTGAGATCTCTGTTCAGAGCCTTGCTTATTAGGAGTCCCACATGGCTCATGGATGGTAAATACATTAAAATACTGACCAGTGTATTGAAACTGAGCAGTTTAACCACAGCTATTAACCCATAGGAAATAATTTCCTGTCATCTTCTTGTTTCCTGCTAAATACCAAGGGTTAAAAACAACTCTTTAAACCCGGGATCTACCTGGTATGGTAACTTCCTTTTCACATTTAGTAAGCATGTTTGGTTCTGTAATACTGAGATTTTTATCACCCTGCTTATGTATTTCTAGGTGTCTTTTCAGAAAGTTTCGAACTGCCAAACCAACAAGTGAAGATGAGTTAATCTGGGCTGTTCAGTACCTCACATCTCCATTTTGACTTTCTTAGGAGCTCTCATACAAGAAATTTTTGGCTTCATACTTTAGGCAAAAGAATTGCCAAAGGAAGCTATTCTTTCTTACTTGTGATTTCACAGTACTGCCCTATGACTTCTGCATCACTCAATACGAATTGCAAGCAAATTCATTTTTGAAGAATTTTAATCTTTCATATGTCTGCAGAAACTTCAGTTGAGAAATAAGTCTCCTGGAAGATTAATGATAGCAATGTTCAGGTTTAAAATAAATACATCTGTCACAAGCCAGTAAATAGCACAACAAAAATAAAAATAAAGTAAAATACTTTGGCATTCTCTGTTATGTAAGCTGGCACACAATTTCTGAAAACTGGTTTCTGTAAGTGGTGCCATCAGCTAAGAGATGTGCAGATCTACTGCCACAGTGATACTGATTTAATAAGCCATCATTTCTATCCATAAAAACAGTGCTTGTAAGACACAATGTCCAAGCTTTCATTTTGAGTGTCTCTTTTATAGTACGACAACTTTGTTTCTTAATATTTATTTTTGTAAGAGAAGACAGCATACTAAAAACATTCTATGGTAGCTTTACATCTCTTATACTAAATAAAGATTGAAGTTAGGATGAATTCCTCTCTTTAAATAAGGCAATTCCCTTGACTATGTTGAAGCTCACATTTCATCTTCAATGTTGGATATTCTGGAGAAGAACTGAATAGGAATACAAAGACATCACTAGTTTTGCTTTCAGGAAAAATCTATTTAATTTTTTGAATATTAACAGCTGCAAAAGTATAGGGAATTTAGAGCCATTCAATTATAACCTAATTCTTCAAAAGTAATACACTTAGTGAAAACTTACCTTTCTAAGCAACAAATCTTATGTCAGAGGGAAGTGCAGTATCTGGGTATAGCTAGTACAATTTCAAGATAGTGAAACTGCAACTAGTAGAAACTTCAACACGATCACTACGATCTGTTACTGCCACATGCAAACTTCTGTTTCTCACTTTCTCCTTGTGTAGATCTGTTTTTATTACTGTAACGACTACATTTAAGGAAGAAAGTGAAATGATTTTCAGGATAATGTTTTAGTGTCTGTTTCACAATGGTTTTTATTGAGCTGTAAAGCACTTGCATGCATAGAGAGAAGGTGCATTTTTGAAATAAAACTATTAAGCAACATTATCTTGCCATGGATCATTCCCACTGGGATAAAAGAACCATTTGAAAAGCATAACTGAATTCAATTAAAATATGATACATTTTGATCTCCATCTTACCCACGTTTTCAGCATTGCATATTGCTCAAGTAACAATAATAAAGGCATGACTGTGTTCAGACGTCTTTGTCTGATCATATACTGTACAGTGCCTTTATATTTCTCCCCAACTACTTGTAGTAGGGAATAACTTGAATGTACCAGACTCCATCTAGAGAGGTGGATAGACATGTAAGTTCCCAAATTTAATTATTCACGTATGGTCCATCACTAGAAATCAGTGTGACATGTAAGGCCCCTGAAAATATGCCTTTCCATATTATGGCATGAATGGACTGCAGGTAAATGACTGCTTATATTTGAAACAAAATTGCATTAATGTGTATACAAAGTAGAATTCACAGAAATTACTTCATCACAGATTTTCTGGGGCCTGAATAAGAAGTATTCTATTTACCTTCTTGCTTATGAATGTACATTCACAGAGAACATGGAGATATGCCCATTAGTTATTATTATATGACCATTTACTGATTCTCCCTAAAGAAGGTAGAAAACGTCTCCTTTTCTTAAGTGAGTATTAAATTAGTATGTATTTTTCTGAAGGGTAAGCCTCATATCCATTTTGTAAGTCACTGGATCCTTTGAGTGATCTGCACACAGGAGATTAACAATGCCTTTTGAAGTATATTGGTTCTCCTATCACACTTGTGAACACTGCCTAATATAGAAAAGTAATATTACTACCCAAGTACACAGTAGGGAAACATCATTTCTGCTTTACAGATGGCCAGGTGAGACACAAAGAAATTAGGTGACTTTTCCAATGTCAAACAAGAAGCCTGTTTCAGAATGGAGAAAATTTAGGCTTTCTGAGTTCTTGGCTGATTTCCTGAACAATCAAACTATTCCTTTCTTCTGGCATGAGTAAACCTCTGGTTGCAAACTGGGATGCTGAAAGCATCAGTTTATTGGATGAAAAAAAAGCAAAGGAACCATCTGACACAGTATAAAATAACCTATACAGCTCCTTCTCCAACATTATATCCCAGAATCTCATATGAAGTTAAATAGCACAGGGATTAAAAAAATAAAGGGAGAAGAAGAAAAATTAAGTATCTTAGACAAAGAGAAAAAAGATGTTTCAACTGAGGCATGAAAATAAATGTAGATAATAATTACCACTTATGCAATGCTTTTCATCTTCAAAATGCTGTATAAATATTACTTTAAAAATCCTCACAACATCTCATGAGGTGGGTAAACATTAAGCATAATGTAATAAGCTATATCCTCATATGATTCAAGCCACTTTTCATACTGGAAAACCAAGAAAAAAAGGTTGAATGGCTAAAGAAGTTGGTTTAAAGCACCTGAGCTGTCTGCTACCTGAAGAGAAAAAAACACACTGCCATCTAAGAGGACTGTAATTCTCACAGATGTACCAGAGCCAGCTGTAATTAATCTAGCATGGACTCAGCACAACATGGCGACTAGGTTCAGTGCAGGCTGCAGAGGCTGTTCCAGACTCCAGACAAGTATCCTAGGTCCGTCAGCAGAGGCTGCATTCTGGCTACATGGCTACTAGCGAGATATGAGTTAAATAATTAAATCTGACCTGAGTACCGTGTACAAAGGGCTGTCATTCATCTAGAAGGCAGGATGGGCAGATCCAAAGCTGGGAGTGGAACTGCAGGGCTGGCTCCGAAGTTTTCTCTCACAGCTCTGAGGCAGCCACGGAAGGACACACAACAAGGCTACTTCACACATGATGGAGCTGCAGTGGAGATGGAGCTTTTACACCTGCAGAGCCTGCCAAAATAATATAAAAGGGCAAAAGGGAAGGTGCTAAGTCTAATCAAAGACAATGTTTTGAGCTGAATAAAACACTTAACTGCATGGAAAATTCCATTAGGTTGATTAGATGCTTGCCTTAGGGCCCTCTTAAAACAACTGTTAAAAAAAAAAAGATAGCTATTGCAATGCGGCTTAAAAATATTGGAAAAGCAGGAAATGGAGCTTATTAGAGCTCAAATTAGATCCAAGATTTATGTGAAGAACATTTGGCTTCTTTAAAAGGCCTTCTTAATCCCTAGATGGTTTTTATTGTTTTTATTATTATTATTTATTTATACAGTGCCAAAGGTATCATGGCACTTTACAGACAAATAAAAAAAAAAACACGGGTCCTCCCCCAGAGAGTTTACAATACCTAATTCAGCAAAGAGTTAAGTACACAGGGAACTGCATTTGCAGTACTAACCTCCCTGAAACCAAGGAGATTAAAAAAAACATCATTTTATTCACCTTGGCCATCTTTTCCAGATCAGACCGTCTGGTCTCACTCAGGCACTCAGTCTTAAGTCTCCAATGGAAACCTAGATCATAGGAGTAACTACCTGAGTTCTGGTAACTTCTATTGAGCAAATCTTCCAACAGTGTTTTCTTCTGAGTTCTATATGACAAGGATAAGCCTAGGCAACAGTGAAGTGAAGCCAACTTGGTTTTGCACTGCTAGGTTGGCTTCAGTTAAGACTTTTAGCAGTATTTGTAATATTTCCTCAACAATTAGGCAGTGACTGAGAAATAGCTATGAGATATGGCTCATGGAAGGACAGGGAACTGCATTCGGAGCGTGCTCCTTCCTACTGCTCACTGCTGTCAGCCAGCTGTTTCTTCAGGAATTAATGCCTGTTCTCTATCTGCACTCTTAGATTACCAATAGGTTGGACATTATTATAGTGCATGTACTTTTATACCCCAAGTATTACTGTAGGGAGTATTGTTATTTATCCTCCTTTGCAAACTAAGAACTTCTGCTTCACTTTCAAAAACTCAAACTATTATAGGTTTTAAGTTTGGAAGAGTCTCCTTAGTGTTCTGATGCCCCTATTTCCATGAACAGAAAACCAGGGCTACCTCAAGCTACTTCTGTTTTGGAGGGCAGTAACAACTACTCCAAATGTGCAACCCTATTTGCTTGCATATAAACTTTTAATAATGTTCATTAAACTTTACTAGAATTGTATGTGCAGCCAGATCAGGGTTGCAAATTAAAAACTCAATCTTGCAAACACTTCATAAGCTTTACTCAATGAGAGCAAAGAAAAATGTCTTTCTAAACTCACGTCCTTCAACTGAATCTGTATCCTAAACATAATCCCTTTTTTTCCAGAATAAAGATTAAAAAGTAAGGAAAAGTCATGTAAAAACCAAACCAAAACAAGTAACTCTGACTTTTTAAACATTACATCTTTTAAAAAATCATTCTTGTATAGAAAAAAAAAGCAGATGCACCGGACTAGGAAAAGTCAATGCAGAAATTAAGTGCGACTGCATGTAACGATGTCCAAATGTCCTGTTGAGACGAGACCCTGAAGCCTGCTGAAGTTTTTCAGGAAACTTCACTGGCAAAAGGATCAAGCTTTCAGAGGCTGACACATAAGCCCAGTGACACTGTTAGGAATTTCCTCAGTGATAAGCTCTGCATCGGAAGCAGAATAATCAACAGTAAGTGTAAAAGTCATTGCAGACAAAGAAGAAACCATGAGTGATTTGAAAGAAAACGGACATATCAATATCATAAAGGCAAGGTCAAACTCCATCACCAAGACAACTACTTGTGAAATAGTTATGCCTGCTTTGGCTAACCGCAGTATTTATGATTATTTATTATTCTTGAAACAAAAGATAAATTAATCTATTTTTTATAAATACGTATTTGTTAAATTGAGTAATTTTCTTTGAAAATTACAAATGTTTCCTAAAGCCATTAGCAATAAAACTACTTTTTTTTGTTCTTTATATCTGAGATGAGACGGTGTATCATTACTCATGCACAATCTGATTCCAAATGATTCCTTATTTACAATTTGTTTTGTATTTTCTTATGTAAGCAAGAATTAATATATGCGGGCATGGAAAAAATATGCTATAGCATGCCATGCATCTTCTTCAGCTCCCCAGTGTCATTCAAAATAGCCTGAGGAAAACATAAATAAATACATATAGAAGCAAGGACAAATGCACTAATTGGAAAATGATATAAGCTGCAGACTCACATATAGCTGCATTCAGCATATGGAATATAAGCAATGGTAATCATATCCTGACTCTGAATTTTCAATTAAGATCAAAAATTACTTAATGTTTGTCTAGTTAGGCCAATAAGCAAAGTCAGAACACAGACACAGTCGAAGTTTGCTCTCCTGCTGCAAAACCCCTAGATGACAAAACTCCAGATCTTCCATTTTGGTTTTTGGGTGTTGGCAGACCCCATCACCATTAGCACACTCTTCTCTAAATGCTAGCACCCTCCGGTGTGCACGCTCAGGAACACACACTCATCCTTGCTGATCAGGGAGCTTCCAGCCACAGGGGAGGAGCCCCCTGAACAGGAATGCAGATTAGATGGGACGTGAGAGAAATTTTGTCATAAAAACAGAACTGTATGATTTCAAATGCTGGTATTGAGGGAGTGATAGAAGGGTGTAAAGATCCAGCAGTTCTGATAGCCAGGATAGTTCAGATGAGGAATTGCTGTGTACATTTGGAGATTTACCTTCAGATCTACCCCTCCAAACCTCATTATGCTTCTTAGCCTCTCTTCAATTTCTTCCACCTACTATTTCTCTTACACATTTTCAGTCAGTTCTACATGAGTATAAGGTCCCATACTGCCTTATCTCAATGCAACCTGCTTGATTCTTTTGCCTTCTGATTTTGTAATACTTCTTTTTTTTACCATTGTGAGTCAGAGAGCCTTAAGATTTTCATACTGTGTAGGCAGGCATCTCCCCTGAATTTCTTATTGCTTCTTGTGAGGGAAAAAGGAAATATATATATATATATATATATATATATATATATATATATATATATATATATATCACACAGAATCACAGAATCACCCGGGTTGGAAGGGACCCCAAGGATCATGTAGTTCCAACCCCCCTGCCTAGCAGGGCCACCAACATACATATTCAGATCAGGTTGCCCAGGACCCCGTCCAACCTGGCCTTAAACACGTCCAAGGACGGGGCATCCACAACCTCCCTGGGCAGCCCGTTCCAGGGCCTAACCACTCTCCTAGTAAAGAACTTCCCCCTAACATCTAACCTAAATCTTCCCTCCTTCAACTTAAAACCATTTCCCCTAGTCCTGCTGTTGTCAGCCCTTTTGAAGAGTTTACTCCCCTCCTGGGTGTAGGTTCCCTTCAGGTATTGATAGGCTGCAATGAGGTCACCCCGCAGCCTTCTCTTCTCCAGGCTGAACAAGCCCAACTCCCTCAGCCTGTCCTCATAGGGGAGGTGCTCCAGCCCCTTGATCATCTTAGTCGCCCTCCTCTGGACCCTTTCCAAAATCTCTATGTCTTTCTTGTACTGAGGGCTCCACACCTGGACACAGTACTCCAGATGGGGCCTCACAAGAGCCGTGTAGAGAGGGACAATCACCTCCCTGTCCCTGCTGGCCACCCCTCTCCTGATGGAGCCCAGGATCCCATTTGCCTTTCGAGCTGCCAGAGCGCACTGCTGGCTCATATTCAGTCTCTCGTCCATCAGGACCCCCAGGTCCTTCTCTGCCGAGCTGCTCTCAAGGACAATATATATATATATATATATATATATATATATATATATTTTTTTTTTTTAAGGTACAAAAATATATCCATTACAGTAGATGAATTTGGAGTACGATAAATCTCAAAAGGTAATATTGATGTAACCAATTAAGGTTAATTCCTGATCTTTTTATTGCAATAGAATTGCAATGTTGTTAGTTTGGATTGCAAGCACACGAAATAACAGAAAAAGTCTCCAGAATGCTAAGCAACAATCTCTCCTTGAGTAGCTAATCCAGGGGGCCATTCTTTGCATTAACTTTCTCTACAGTTCATTTGTTTTTTAATTTAATCTCTTTTAGAAATTATTTTAATATTTCACAACAATATTATAGAATGTATTTTTCCAACTTTAGTAACAGATATTTTACTATAAGAATAAAATAATTGTGTCAATTAAAAACATTGCAATATATTTTCTGCTTAAAAAAATGTTTTAGGTTGTTGTATAGGTAATATAGGATAGTCAATACATCCAAAACAAAGTAAATGAACACAGAACCTATTCAGTTTCAAAAGTTCCCAGTGAACTTTTAGGTTTACACACAGAAATATGATCTCTGTGCATCTCTTGGGACTTGACCTATTTAATGGGAGAACTTAGGCAAAACACTGGGAGGTGGGTACAAAACGTTGCAGTTATCATTGACTTCTGCTTACATTTAACAACGTATTGTGTCATTTTAAGATATTAAGTTGGATGTGGATTGAATTGCTTTCCAAACTGTAATTCTGCAAAAGTAGTTCTCAAATTCAGATATAGAAAGATGAAATAGATAAAATATCTCTGAATGAATTATCTATGGTAGTAACTGGGTTGTAAAGTTTGACCTTATGAAACAATTAATGTGATGACTATTGGCAACTAGATTGTAGATCTATGGTATTTCAGGGCCTGTTACAATCTTCTTCTGAACGCTCTTCACAGACATAAAAGCCCTCTAACCTGTCTTGCAACTAAAATTAAAGTTTATGCCTACTAATCTCTTCATAGCAACAGATTCTAAAGGCAGCTGTGACTTAACAAAATCCAGCCAACAGTCGTCTTGTGAAAGACATCTGAATACCTCCAGAATTTCTCTTTCAGTCTGAAGTTTAACAAGAAACTAAATATTTATTTGTGGATTAACTTTCAGCTAACAATCTGATTTTATTTGTGACACATTTGTGGGTCATGTTTTCTAAAAGCAGTCATCAACAAGGAAGTGCTGCAGATCCACAAAGGGATATACGCACCCAAATTCTAATCATTTACTGGGGAGCAGCTCAGTAATGATGCAGATCAAAATTTTGATTTTTATTGATAGTCTTCAGAAGGATAGCTGCTTTTGAAATCTACATCTTTGATATGCTGTGTACTTCATCAAGAACATTCTGAAACCCAGATGATGATGTGATATGTTGACCAAACTTTTTGATCAAATTTGGCCCCGGAGATGAATCTGAGAGATACATATGCACCTCTAAAGGCAAATCAGCTACATGCAAATCAATAAGATCACACATAATTGTAGCTAGAACACTTCCAGGAAGCTCACTTATAGGTTTTGCAACCTGTCTTTTATATTTAGATTTATCAATAACCATCATTCTGTATTATCAGGCTTTTTTGTAAGTCTGTATCACCATTGGTTTCAAAGCTACATCTGTTTTCTCACTATTTTCCCTGCTAATTCATGTCCTAATGCTCCAGAACAGGGAGCTGGATTCTCTGTTTTGCAGTATGATGAAAATGGTACAGTGATCATATTTTAATATGCTTTCAAATGGAAAATCATGTTTACTTTCAATTCTGGAGTTGAGATGTTTCCAGAATATCGAAACTGCAATCTTCTCATAAGTAAGGTCAATATTTTATTCTGTTTTTAGGATCATGGGATGATTAAAGTTGGAAAGACTCTCAGGAGGTTTCTAGTCCAACCCTCTGCTCAATGCAGGGTCAGTTACAACCTGTGAAGACTGGACAGGGCTTTATCCAATTGGATAAACAGAATAAACTCCAAGGATGGAGACTGTTCAACCTTTCTGTGCCTCTGTTTCACTGATCATGCGGCGAATATTTTCCCTTCTCTGAACCTCCCTTGTTTAACTTGTCCTTGGTGCCTCTCATCCTTACACCAGGCTCAAGCTCCATCTCCTCACCGATATCCTTGCAGGTGCTGGGGACCACTATTAGGGACTGCCCCCCCCTCAAAAGCCTTCCCTTCTCTGGGCTTGGTGAGCTCCACTGCCTGAGCCTCTCCCAGTGAAGTGCTCCAATACTTCTCACCATGGTGGTTCTCCTCCAATGTTGTCTTCTGATTCAAAATATGTTTTTTACCATATTTTGGTATGGCCATGATATTTCTATCTTGTCTTATGTTTGTTGTCTGCACACTGTGCTCCTGAGCTTACTCATTCTTACCTTTGATGTTTACAGTGTGTCCCCATTTTTTAGGCACTTAATGACTTATTTGTTTGTAAGTCCCTTGAGGAAAACAAGTTGGCGTAGTAACATTTTTGTACTACAAAGTAATGGAAACAATGGAGAGATGGTACTTATTAAAATATGATCACTGACTAGAGCCGTATATGCAGGACATAGTTACAAAAGAAATTAATTCATGTTCTTGTTCTCTCAGAAACAAAGCTGTATATTCACTTTTGTTTTCATTCAAAATTGCAGGAATGTTCAGCTGGAAACTGCACCTAATTTCAATCACAGGACTCTTCTATGCTCCTGACTGCTCTTTTCCAGTGATTTAACTTAACTGCAGCACAGAGAGGCTGGGTGAGAGAGATGACATCACATCTGTCTGGATTAACAGGGTGATAAATAAGTACAGTAAGCCCAGATGAATGGGTCAAAAAGTAAGTAGAACTATTTTTCCCATAGCAGCTTAACATAAATCACAAGAACTCCAGTCTTTGGAAAAGTCTCCTTTAAAGGAAGACTAATTAATTTCACATTCTTGTTTTTTTGAACATGTTAATGCTTTTTATAGGTGCTTAACCTGAACAGACTTTTCACTTTTTAAGTTTTAATGTGTCATGTGTCTTTAATAACTGCTAGGGGTTGTTTCTTTCACCTTATTTTTCTCGTATTCACACCATATGTACTTGTACATATTTATACTTATTACAAATGCTAAGTCTACTTTGTCTGTTAATCTATAAATTACTAACAAATGTCTACATCAAATATTGTCTACTATTTTTTTATTTCTCTGATAAATACTGTTCTACCATATGCATGAAATGCTTTAGTTTCGCTAAAAAAAATCAGTTAATTAGTGGTGGTGTATCTCTGTGACTATTTCTGCAGTCTCAGGCCAAGAACGATGGGAAAGGCTGATAGCTGTAAGACATTATCTACACAAAGAACTTGAAAAAGTGTCAATATTTGTTTGCTATAAGAGAGCTGAAATTGGAGCTAGTAAACTCTAGTGATATATAAGGTCTGAGGGTTGGGAGACATAAATCTCATACTGCAAAAATATGAGGTTTTCTCCTGAACTTTTACTGTTCCGGTATTTACAAGGTAAGTTAATAGACATTTAAGCAGGCTGCTTTCAAATTGAATATATAATTACTTAGGATAATTATGACATTAATGTGATGAGAAAATATTCATAATACAAATGCAGGACTAAGAGATATGAAGGAAGAGCTATGACAGACAAAATGGAACTCAGGTCTATTTCTAATATACAAACAAGCCTACTATCTTCCTATCCGTATAGTGATTGAGCTTTATCAGCTATACAACAATTGCTGCCCTTCCTTGTCTATTTTTTGCATTGCCAAAAATGGAAGCTGCCTTTCAAATGCACTACATATAAGAAATCACCATAATTAAAGGAAACATTTCATTTCCATGAAGTTGAATGGAAAATTAGATAGATAATGTACATATATATATAAAAATATATATATATAAAAGGAAGGACGGAAGGAAAGAAGGAAGGAAGGATGAAAAGAAGGAAGGAGTTTAAAGCCTAGATGTTTAGACAGCCCTGCAAGCCCCCTTGTGACCTTACTCTGATATTTAACAAAACATTAATCTTCTTGCCAGCAATTATAAAGAATACAGTGATGTAGCTGGGACTCAGTGAGTGAGTAATAGTAATTCCATTGTTCTCTTTTATTTATGCCTTGGCTGTACCAGGCAGATGAGGTAAGTTGGGGCTTTTTATATGTTATTATTCTGAACTGGCAATACATAAAGGCTGATTACACAAATATCTGTCTGTTTCTGAAGCACTGTTTCACACCTCCTTCCAGCTCATGATCAAAGCGTTTCAACATTTTATTATGAAATCATGAATCTCCCCTTAGTTTGCATATGAATTATAGTCCTTTTTTTTTTTTAAATGCTGGTGTACAACAGTGACAGTGCCTTTTGAACCAGGGAACAAAACAAGGTGTTACACACTACTTCTTGAAGGCAACAACTCGCTGAATAATTCTGTTTATTGGAGCACAGTTCAACCTCCCTGTTGAATACAAAAGCTTTGAGACCAAAGAATTTTTTTTTTTTCTGTGAACAGGCCACTGATTTTGTTTCACTTGTAAGGAGGAAAAAAAGCCCTATTAACAAGTTGAGAAAATGATGCCACGTAAGCGTAGCTGTAACAAACCTAAAAGAACTCTGCCCTACTTTTCTGAAATTCAGTAATACCGAATACTGAAAATAGTGCAATTATCCAGTTAATAATATCCCACTGTACAAAGTTTGCATTCCAGAAAGTTCTAAATGAATTTCACATTTGGGCCATGAAGCAAACTAAGGGATCAGCCAAGAAGGTGGAAAGCATAAGACCAGCTATCAGCAGGTATCCTGCTCCTACCTCTTAGGAAACTGTTCATGTATATTGAAGATTCACAGTTACTAAATTCTAAGGACTAATTTCAAGGATCCACTTCATAATGAAACTCATATTCCTCAATCCTTCTGCTTCAAACAGGGAGGGGTTAAGTCACCCATATCAAGTACTGACCCTCTAAGAAACCTGTACTTGAAAGTCGTAGAACTGTGGAGTTGAGATTTCTGCTGACTTTTACAAGAATAACATCCAGCTGTTCCAGTAGGACTTGTACAGCTAATCAAATGCCAACAGATGTTCTTTCACACTGTTTTGGTCACATACCTTATTGTCCTTCTCAGACAGTAGCCTGAGAAGTGACCCGTCCATATAAAAGGTATTTATACTTTAAGGATTTCTCAAGTTTGCTTTACAGAATAGAAAGGACACTTTATTATGTGTTACTATCAGTGATTTGCAACTACTCATTTTGTTAAGTCATGCCAATAGAGCCACTTGAGTCAAAACAAAATTAGGCCCATAACTCTTGACCTCTTTTATTTGTAATGCCATCTTCTCCCTCAGTTCACTTCTCTGTATTGGCAGAGACAGATTCTGCTCATCTCTATAAATCTGATAATGTCTCCAAATCAAAATTTAAGGTGGAAGGGTAAAGTGAAATTGCTTCCATGTTTCATTACTGGCCTAAAGAGTGAAGGACTTAAGCACTGATTGCAGCACTTCATATGACTATACAATGACAGAGCATACAGACAAGGTACCAGCCTTCGTAAGCGCTCCTGCTTTGTTAAAATACCTTTTTCAGAACATCACTAGATGGCTAAAGTAACTAAAGTTAATGCAGCATTTGTTTTCTGAACAGCTAAAGGCCCTGCTTGTTACAGTGAATTGTATTTTCCTCCTGTAGAAAACTGATGAGGTTATCCAATAGCAGATGGAGCACCACAGCAGCTCATGTAACCTGGCTGTATTAATGGAACTGCATCTAGCCTATGTGCTAGGGCTATGAAAACTCACACATCTTTTGTCATATAACAAACATATATAAAACATATATAAACATATATACAAACATATATATATATTATACTGCCAGCGAGTTCTGAACAATTGAAAAATTTTGCAACACTGGCTACCACTTCAGACTTTTCTCACATAATTTTGAGTATGTGCCTTTTACCTTATGATCACTTCTTCAGTGAAGAAGTCTGCAGCCTGAAACCAAGGCAAGTTTAGATTCTTCCCACTAAGATCATTGAACGTTCTATTATATAGCACTATGTTGTGTGAGATTAACAATTATGCTATTATCAACATAAATATGCTGTTGTTGAAATGAATTAATATATAAAAACACCTAATGTTGCTCTAAGTCCTAAAGTTAATAGAAGGATCAGACCAAAAAAGGAAACATTCCCTGACTTAATGCCTAGCTTCAGAAAGCAACCCAACTGGTCTTATCCAGAGGCGAGTGCAGCTCTTAGTACCTTGCAAAACTCAACGGTCTCCATGCATTAGACACAAACTGACAAAGACAAGAGTTCAAACTTGAGGCTTAAGCCCTGTTCATAGTTTGCTGCATTGCTGCAGCACATATGAGATATATAAGACCACCAGCAGCTTTGAAGCTTGTGTTCCATTCCTGCAAAATGGAGTCAAGTTAAGGATTTTATTGCACTCATATCCCCTCTATTCTGTAGCCTGTGTTAGCTTTAAAGAGGATATCTAATGTTATCAGAATTAGTTTTTAAGATGATGTTCAATAAACAGTCCTCTCTCATACTAAGATACACTAAAAGTGCTTTCATATACAAACACATAAATATTTAATTCAGGTACTCATAACATGAGTTTACATCATTCGTTCAAGCTACAAATTCACACAGTACTGGAAATCAAAAGAGATATGAAAAGGCACCTGTAGCAATTCTGTAAGAAAGACATTTTTTAAAAAGATAATGTACTTTTTCAGGACAGGTACTCATATGACCAGCCCTGTAAATTTCTACTTCAAAATCTAATTTTATGGAACAAAATTAATCAAAGCTAATATGACTTTATTGATAGATATTGCACTAGCTGTATTTAACTGGACCACAATGACAACTTCTTCTAGAACAACTTCAGTATCACTCAAACAAAAATCATCACCAAAGAGCATTCAAATATTATAGATTTCATGTAGAAGAGGATTATAATTAGATGTATATTTGTCAGTGCAAACTTTAATGGAAAGACTTAGAAAATCTTCATTCTTTGTCTCTTTTCCACTTAACAGGATTGAAATATAGAGAACACTTCAATCTTTATGTAAAATATATAATAATATTTTCAGTATTATTAATTCAGAATTATAATGTAGGTTGCATAAATATTTGGAGAATATCTTGAGACACTCAAAATGAAAAAGCTACTTAAGAGCAAAATGGCATTGTACTGTGGTGATACTATGAATGTATTAAAACATGTATCCTGCAGCTGGCCCATGTAGCCTTGTATTGTCTGGCTAGAAATATCTGGTGCTCTTGCAGGTTAACTTGAGACAGGAGAGTTCACAGTCTTAGAGTTCTGTGTCAAATGACCTCCAAAAACTGAAGTATGTGTAGTAATTAAGCTACGTATTGTTGACTTGAAGACATCTTTAAGAATAAAAGAAAGCATCACAAGCTCAGCACAACTGGGAGAAATCCTATGAACTAAATGATTTTGATTTCAGATTTGTGAGTCAGAACAGAAAAGGTGCTGCAATGAGCTCTTATTAACCGAAAGTAAAGTAGCAAGTGGTTACAATTTAAGAAAAAGACTGAAAAACAGAAGGTGAAACAAGGTGACCTTATGAGAGTAAAAGAGCTTCCAGCTTCCAAGGGTAGGCCCTTGTTTTTTTTGTGAGAGCTCTGGCTGCAGTAAAGTTTGCTGAACTTATAAAGAAACAGCTAAACTACTGCTGCCAGAACCCTGATGAGGAATTAGGAAAGAGCTGGGCACCCTTCTGAATTAGGAAAGAGGCTGGGGAAAAATGAAGGAGGAGCATATAAATATGGACTATTAACATAATATCTTTACATTTTTTCAGAAACTTTGCTCTTTTGTACCCTTTTCTCTCTCCAGCTGCACAGGTTACTAAACTGCTCAAGTGGATGAGGAAATTCCATTTTTTGGCTCTGGCTTGGCATTCTACACTTCAGACTTCTGTTGTATGGGTAACGTAATTTGCCTTACACTTGTTGCTGCCATATGGAATGTGGTGTAGCCCACCACTTTTTCCACTTGTCACTGTATTTAATGCACATTTCCAAAATCTGTGCTTACTGTTGCAAACATAAGTCTAGGGTCAGCTTCAAATCAAATCCTGTAATAGTTTCCCTCATAATCTTGCTGCATCTCCTTTGCTGCGTCTCCTATTTGTAAATATCAGGCCAAGCAGAACTGAGTACCTGCAATTTTCTGCAAATTTTCTTATTACTTTGATGCTTGTAAACTTTTATTTGTTTGTTTGTTTGTTTGTTTTTAATTTTTAATTCATTCATGTATTTCACACTGATGCTCAGGTTACAGAGGCATTTTTCAGGTAGACCTGAAAATACTGACTTGACTACAATTACAGAAGCACTAAATAATGGTTCTAACTTTCTAACTGTAATACAATTCCTACAGTAGGGCCTGAATGTAGTGTCAGACAAGAAAGTACTCATCTAACAGTTCAAAAGCTCTCTTGGCAACCAGCTTTAGAGGCACATGGAACATAAAATACATACACACACTCAACAAAATTTTTCACTAGAAATTTGAGTCCAAAGCACCTCAGTGTCCTTGGCTATCGCTTGCTAAGCCAACAGTCAAGGCATCCTTTACCCAACACCCTTAGGTTTGAACAGACACAGCTGATTGCATCTATGCAGCCATGGGGTTCACCTGTTTTGTCCAGCATATAAGAGAGTCTTTTTAACCTACTTTTCTACCTTATGAATAATTGTGGAAGGGAAATTATTTTTTCTTTGATTGAAACCAGTCTATGTTGCCCTAACCAGCCTTGTGATTGTCTCATACAGCTTAACAAATTAACAAGCAAGTTACAGACAGATAACTTAGCAACTAAAAGAGTCTTAATCACTGGTAGTAGAAGACCTTGTGCTAAATGCAGAGTAGCCTAGACTATTTATGGAGCTTTAGGCTAGGCCAAGGTCTACCAGCATGCTAAGGGGTTGAATTCAGTGAGATTTTGGTATTTATTTCCTAATCTCCGCACACCAGAAATATTTGCATAAATGAAAGGAGATGAAAACTTTTTTTTTCCATGTCTCTTTGTGTCACCTTGGTGTAGAAACAACTCAGTAAGCATACAGAAAAAGGTAACAGACTGGCACAAGCAGGTAAATCTCAAGTTTACAGTTCCTAAATCAGCCACATGTTGCATGGCTGAGCAGAACAATTTTAAAATAGCTTTCAAAGTTAGACTGTGAGCGCATTCAGAAAATGGCCATGGCATTAAGTCATGGAGGATTTTTGAAGATATCTTTTGTCCTTCTAGCATCTGTTCTCATTATGAACTCATTTTCTTATCTATAATTGCATCCGTTTCTTAAATCTGAATATTTGAGAAATATTTCAACTAGCCAAAGTCTGAAAGTAATACTTTCAATATGGTTAATTCATTAAGAAAAGTAAAAGAAAACAAAACATTTACGCTACCTTAATGGTTCTGCTTCCAAAGCCATTTTATATTAATTTGTAAATTACACTAAGATTTATCTATAAAATCTCAGCACATTTAACAAATTGGATTAAGATGCTATTTATGTCTTTATATCTTTCTATCATGTTCTTTCCAGTCATGAGACTGATGTAAGACCATCACTTCAAGCAGATATTACTCTGTCAGACATTTCCTCGCTCTTTATTGCCAAGGTCTATTGTTAACTCTTCATAAAAAGTCTTTCTAGGGACTGATATGTTGCATGGGTTCCCTAAAACGTCTCTCTTTATTCATGCTGAGATCATATCTACTGATTTTGTAGCGATTCTCCTCCAGGTTCTGTACTGCAATCTCTTCCTTTTTGAAGTTTCTATTTTCATAGATGACCATTACTTTCTTATATTTAATTCCTCCTAAGTGCTGTAATTTCCCAAATGTTTTTAATTCCATAAGCTGTTTCCTGTGATCTTCTCCAGACTACTTCTCAGCATGGTTTTCAGTTTTCTCCGGGGCTGTATTTTTTTTTATCCACCTCTTCCTCCTCTCTCTTCCCTCAGCATACAACAGCACTGGCCTCCTTCAGCCATAGCTCATTTGTCTGTTTAGCATCTGTTTGTCATTCATACCCCTTGATGTTATAACACTCATCTTTTTCATATTCTCATCTATAGCCCACTGTGAATACTTTCACAATACTTTAGAGTTACCATAGAGCATTTAGTTCCATTTCTCCCGATAGGATATTTTCCTCCTTATCTTCAATAGTCTCCTTCATTCTCAGGAAGTTTTAGTATTGTCATCACTATTTTAAATTTAGTATTTCCTGCAGCTGATCTTTAATTAGAAAGCTGCAATGGGACAATGTATCTGCAAAAACCCTGCTTCTCTGGCCAACAAATATAAGAATCCACCCCCAAATGCAAAGTTTGTCAGATGCCAAAGTGCAAACCCTCCATTACTTTTATTACAGATAAGAAAGCCCACTAAAAATGTCCTGCTTTGTCCAAATACTCAGAACTCATGAATGTCAAAACGAAATTGGTATAACTTCATGGTGGGTGGAAGAAATCATTAACACTGCAGAATAACTTCGGGTAGAAAAATTGCTCAAACTGATACGTAGTGGGGACTCTTCTCAATTCTACCTCCCCTGTTTCGCTATGATCCAACAACGGCTATACTGTTCAGATTTGGTTAGCATTCTGTCCTGAGGCTAAATGTATTTAAACTGTTGCCCTGAAATTATTATAATCACTATTTTTGACAAAGCTTGAAGGTGAGAATCATATGTCAAGGCCCAGTTGTGTCAGGTAAAAATTCACTTTTTTTGATCATCTATATAAGGAAAGTTACAAACTATACTTGTGAGAGATAAAGCAAACACAAAACAGATGAGGAAAACCCAAGGTAACTAGATGATAATGGCTACTGCAACAAGCAATCCTACCGCACCTCAACTGGTCGGCTGTGATTAAACTAATTCAATACCACTATGCTAAGAAAAGGAATTGATAGCAAAATGGTAATTTATTCTCTTCTCTCATCTGTAATTTACTCAGCACCAAAGTATTTATTAGAAACATATTTAATGTGTGCTCAGTTTTGGACATGCCACATGTTCTTCTACTTATGATGTCATACTTTGTGTTTGCATTTTTTTTTTTACCACTATATAAAAAGACCAAAGCTGAAACTGGAAGAAGTCACTAGATATCAGTGCTGAATGTGAGATCAATTTCATAGGAAGAAATTCATGTCTCTAATGAGAAGTTTACTTTAATGAAATGAAGGAGATCAAAGCTGATAGAAAGCAAAGCTATGTAATAAAACAGTGATTTAAGAAGCCTGGGACATTCATTTTATTTTCATTGTAAGATGGGTTACTTGTCTTACTGTTTGGTATTGTTTATTCTGGTGTCTGTACATGGATTTGATTATATTAATTAGATTATTGGCCAAATTCTAAACTGTTGTAAATCAGAATTGCTCTCCTGACTGCAGTGACTGACAGGGACTTATACCAGCCAATGATCTAGACCTCAATGTCTTACAAATACAGGATAAAGATTTTGCAAAACTTTTAAAAAGTTTGCTTGCTTGTGAAAATGTTCCAATTAATTGCAGTTTTGCAAATGGATAGAATTTCTTGCTGTAAATACTTTAACTAGAATTATAAAATGAATTGAAATTTAATTAAAGATGAAAAAAGCACAGTGGAAATTTTTAAAAGGACAAAACCAGCAAGAAACACTCCCAGATTTGAATGACATTTTAACAGTAATCTGAACCAACATCTGAAATGTGTTATTTAATTTTAAACATATACTAAAAATTATTTTCTTTCAGCTTGGAGCAAGCGTAGACTTGATAGTTGTTCCAGAGTTTGTAGTTATTTTTCCCTGAACACTTAGACGTAAACAAACAAGGATGTTAATTAAAAATGTTACTTCAGGCATGAATCTTGTCAAAGAAGTTAAACAGGGTTGGACTCAACCAGCAGAAGGTAGGGCAGTCTCTGGAGAAACTGTTCATGCTGTAAACGTATTTACACAATGATTTTCTCTCAGAGAGTTTTAAATAAATACCTTAGTAAATTATTGAAAAATATTACATAAAAAGACAATCAAATGTGTGTTCATCTCTTCTGATGTGTATATGTACACATAAAACAAATGTGACATTTTTCCAAAAAGTATTTATGATCCTAAGAAGCTGGCCATGTTTAATTGGGGATTGTTGCATCCCGAATTCCGTAACTTCTCCTTGTTTTTCGGGGCATTCCCAATGGCACTCCTTATGGTATCACCCTACAACTTCCGTTTCACTCGTGTTTATGGAATGCTCAGTACAAAAGGGAAAAGGTAAACTTGATTTCTACAAAGAAGAACTCAAAAGCCTTTCTCAGCTTCTGAATCTGGCTGTACACACTTCTAGTGCTGCCACAGAATGTGGCCTGGAAATCTGAGCAGAGAAGATGCTATGAGAGCCTGGACAGGCTACAGGCCAGGACCTCAAGGCACAACAAATGAGCCCCTGCTCTCTAGTTTAGATGTAGACTACGAGACCTATTAGACTTCATGCTAAAAAGCATTTATGTATGTTAATGCTCAAAACCGAGAAGAATTGATGCTTCTTGAATGCAAGGAAACTGCACTGGAGAAGGAAAACTGCATTCTGCCAGATCACTGCATACACAAATTCAGATGAACATGCATTCTTCTGCAGTGCAGTTTGATTTATGGAGTTATTTTTAAGACAATATATCCCTGGTTGTTTTTTTTTCTTTTTCTAAGAACAGATGCACAACTTATTCTTTTGGGAACTGATTCATTTTACAGAGTTCCTGGTCACTCTCATTATCTGCCCTTGTGTTACTGGGAAACTGATTCAAGCATGAAAGCTCAGTTTGTGCAGGAAAGAAAATCAATTTAATTTAACATAGATGACTGATGCACTAACACATGTATACTGTGTTACACACAACTGCTGATACTTATCAGTATCATTTCAGATGCAACCAAATAATCTGCTGGCGGACCAAGTTTCTAATGGGTATATTTACACAGCATCCACGCTGAACTTAGAACATCCTGTGTTCTGTATAATGTTTCAAATAGTACTTCTAAAATGGTGCATTTCTTTCTCACTGAACTAAGATTTTATGTTTCTGGCAAAGGTTTTGGAAGATAATGCACTCTTTAGCCAAAAAAAATTCAGAAAATAACCTTACTCCTACTTTGATGTACAAATCTAACAACAGACTTCTTTAGGAAGGGATACAAAACCTCTTAGATTTACACATTATATTCTTCTTTTTATAATGTCAAAGATGCTTATCTTAGTGAAAGGCTCTCCGTGCATTATATTTTTCTTCTTTCTACTCTCAAGATGAATGAACTGTATCTTTTCAGGAAGTTTTTTTTTTTTTTTTTTCTTTTCATTATTTTATTTTAAATGTGAAATCTTGTTGAGTTCTAGGGTTAAGTGCACGGTTTCAAAGCTGATATGCCTCAAACATATGGCTCTCTTATTTCTAGCTATATTTAACATTCTTTTATCTTGAAACATTTTGCTCAATTTCTCAGAAATGCCATTTGTTTAAGAAAACCTTTTTGAGAATCAAGTCTCCAGCAGGACTATCTCTTTTCCATATTTATATACAGGACACAATCCTGGCAACAATTTGACTCCAGAAAGTTGGAGAAATTCCACCTGGACTGCGTGTCCCACAGTCAAACTGGCTCTGTATTCTGGAAGATGGCTCACTATCAGATGGCAATTGAGAGTATGCTGAATTTCTATTTGCATCAAGGGAAATCAGTTATGAAAAAGTTTTACCTCAGGGACGTTGGTCTACATTAATTCACCCTAATCTTTACTTTGTTCTCAGTGTTTTACAGTGCAATTTTTTTTAAAAACACACGTGTACAGAATGGGAGTCCTTCTGAACAGTGTATTTATTGTAGGCTATGTACAATTCATTAACACTTGCTTAAAGAATTTGTTAAAAAAAATACCGCTCCCAGACATCTGCCTATTAAACATTTTCATTGAGGGACCAGGACACAGAAGACACAAAATCTAAATAAACTCAGCAAAGCATTTCATTATTTTACGGTCACTCAGTAGAGAAATGCTGAAACAAGCTTTTGAGAACCACTTTACTTCCTGCATCATTAGGAAGGAACTGATCCTGACGATACAAAGCACATTTTGAGAGCTACAATACCAAAAACATGTACAAACTAGACTTTAGGTATGACTAATACCATTTCCATCAGCAAAAGTGCTAAGAGAAAGGAAGACGGAAGACGGAAGACGGAAGACGGAAAAGGAAAAGGAAAAGGAAAAGGAAAAGGAAAAGGAAAAGGAAAAGGAAAAGGAAAAGGAAAAGGAAAAGGAAAAGGAAAAGGAAAAGGAAAAGGAAAAGGAAAAGGAAAAGGAAAAGGAAAAGGAAAAGGACAGAAGGGGGAAAAAAAGGAAGAGAAGAAGACAGGAACTTAAGGTTTCAGAGAACAAGCAGAGAGCACAGGCTAATGAGATACACGGATGAGGCTGTGTTTCCTCCGATGCAGATGCCAGGTGAATGTTCTAGCCATCTTCTGACATCTCTGCATCAAATTTCCTCACATTTCTAATTTATAATTTCTACCATTATGTATTTTACATAAATTACAGGAGAAATACTGTAAATATTGCAAACAGAAACACTGTAGAATTATTTACAGGAAAAAAGATTCAAAGCTTGCTTCCACAAAGGAAGTAATAATACTAACATTCTAGCACAGTGACAGCCCTCTGATTAAAACCAGTCAGTGGTTTAACATGGACAAAAAAACTATTTGCAGGAAAAAAATATATATTTAAGGAAACTATGAACATTATATGAACTTTTCTGTTTTAAGACATATTTGCTGATGTAAGACATTTTTTTCTAAAATGATTCTAAATACTGCTCCACAAAACACAGATCTGTCATGAGAAAAGGATGGCTAAGACAAATGTATGTGTTTAAGTGACTTACACAGGCGAGACACTTCCTGGAATGTTCCACTGAATTTAACAGAAATACTTAACAAGAGATGTACTACTGAGTGTGAGTAATTGTGAGATATTGTTTACCATATAGTTGTCATCATCATCTAAGATCAGTGATCTTAGAGACAATGTATTCTATTACAGGCCCCTTGCAGAAGATACAAACTGTGTAAAGCAGAACAAAACCTTGCAATGGCTAACAGTAAACAAGTAAGATCGACTTTGTAAAATCATTAGGTCTATTACATTCAAACTTAAAACTGAATAACAGTGTTGTTTTTTTTTTTTTATAATTACAAATAAAAGCCTCATGAAGGCTACAGTGGCATCAGAATAATGGTAATAGACTATTGTGGTGACAGTTCAGAGGGATATAATTTATCTGTGAGATGCAAGTCTGTGCTGCTAATGCTTGTGTTGATAGTAAACCCATTCTTTGGAGATCTCTGATATACAAAGAATTTGGGAATTTACATTAAGGACAGTTGACTAGTCTTAGACGTGCATATTTATTAATTATACCTCTTATGTAATGTATTTGCTATCAGAATTATTTAGAGGAATGATTATACTGAGAAAGGAGTATGGATTAAAAGAAAAAAAAAAAAAAGTCTTGAAATCAGACCAAAACCCAAAATAAAAGAATGAACAGTACTACTAACTTGGAGTATTCCTTAATAAGACAGGAACACATACAGTAGCACAAGCTCTTTTAATTGCATATGGGGACTTTGCCTGGATTATGCCTAGGCACATGACAGGCCACTACCAAGTCCCCTGGGGGGAGTAAAAGACAAAAAGGGGTTTTGCTTGGCTCCTTGCCACCTTTCTGAGCATCAAGAAACAAATGACTAGTGCCAAAGCAACAGTCCCCTACCCAAGGACCTGTGCTGCAGGGAGGCCCTAGCTGGCCACAGCCTCAGGTCTGGCTGCCCAGAGCTGCCTGCAGCCCTTCCTGGGCCCTGTGAAATACAGCTCACTCTACTGCCCTGGGTTGGCTTCCATGTAAAAGCTACCAAATAGCAAAGAGGCCCTCCAGTAAGACTTCAGGTCATGAAATATTCTCCTGATCATGGATTAATTTTATTTCCTGTTTCAGAATGGTACAAGATGTCATTGCCTCTGGCAAGAGCAGTACAGGCAGCCTATTGCATCATGAGTAGGCAGAGTAACCAATGTTAACTGACTAAATACAGGGCCAAAAACACCACTGGGGCCCAAGTGAGGGTTGTTTTAAAGAAGATTTCTATTTCCTTAAGAGCCTGTAGGGCTCAGAGCTCCTAGGAGAAATGTGTTGCATAGCTCTCATAAACACTCAACCAGCATATTCTGAACATTTGACCAGCAATACTCCCCCAGATGTCAGTAAAGACTCATCATAAAACTAGGAGTTCTTGTCAGTCTGGGGATGAGGGGAAACAATCTTACCTACCCAGAATCTCCATTTTAACAACAAATGGAGGAACAAACTATAAAGAGATGTTTTTCAGTACACATTTTCCAATATTTTTTAACGTATTTTTAAAGTCAAGAGAAGTTAAACAATTTGGTGTCACTCGCCTTCTTGATATGGACTTAGCCTCCTTCTGCCCCTGAACTCCTAAATTGATCACACTATTGATCAAAATGACATTTTATCAGCTTCCACAGGAATCATACTAATGGTGAACTCGTGCCTCATAAGGAGGAAGGTTCTCTGAGGCATTATTCACCATTTAGTATACTTGCACTGGAGCATGCTCTATTTACCACTGCAAATCTAAATCTTTCTGACTCAAACAGCATTTTCTCTCTGCCTTGTACTATATAAAAACATCCTTCATTATTATTTTTTGTTTTTATACGTTTTTCAAGTGATTTCAACACAGCTGTATTTGTGTTTCTCACTGCACTGATCAACAGGTTTTAGATCTTGTAACATTCATAGGAGATTTTTCAACAGGTTCAAATTTAACAATACAATCTTGACGGATGACAAATAGAACAATTACTACGCAACTTCTTGTACATAATAAATAACACAATAAGACCATTATAAAATTCTTAAATACTTTCAGTGTATTTTTATAGCAATCGAGCATTTTTTTCTGCATTTTTATCATCACTGTTTTCAAAGAGAAAGCAGCTGAATTGAGCTACCTATAATTTCTACTGCAGTCACATATAAAATATTTACAAATAGTTGATTCACTTTTTTTTTTCTCCAAAGAAGAGTCCCTGCAAATATAATGCATGCTTGTTTAACAGAAATGTTAACTAGTTAGCACGACAAACACTATTTGGTATTTGTGATCCTAATTAGATCACTATCTTGGCCCAGACAGGAGAAGCCATTACATGGAATATTTCCATGGCTATAAGAGAAAGGTAATAGAAAAGCTGTGGGTTGGATTTGCCTGCTGTAATGAATAACATGTACAGCAACAGAAGTTAACATTAACTCCTTTAAGTGACCTTGATCCCAGCTCCCTATTTTATGCCTTTGTTTCAAAGTGTCAAGAACAATTTCAAAATCATTAATAAAATAAAAGTAAGATGTAAGAATGAAAGCAGACATCCCAGGAGCTAAGTCTTTTAAATGGAAAGAAGGCTGAGGAATCAAAGAAAAGGGCCCATACTTGCACAAACACTGTTACCTATGTGTGGTTAAACTGCTTATCAAAAAGGAACAGCTCACAACTTCAGGGTTCTATTTCTTTGAAAATGAAATCAGTTCCAGGTTCTATGCATAAATATTAATGTAACATATCCTACATACATGCATTTTATTGTTTTTGTAATAATATGTCCTGATTCCAAAAACAACAGTATTCCCAAGAGACTTTAAGTACGTATCATTTCATAAGGCTGTTTTTGGAGAGCCTCTTTAAAGTTTTCTTTTGTCAGCGTCTCTGATTTTTTCTTTAAATGATGCCCAACCCCTGAAGCAACCTTAATAAAGCCAATGAAATTATACAGGTGGAAAGGACAAAAATATGTGGCCTCTGGATTTCAAATAGGGGCAATATTGGTCACACCATTAAGTCTGACACAAGAACCTTTTAATTTAAATGTAATCTCCAAAAGACCAAATTACCAGCAACATGTTCTCATTAATTCCTGTAAGGGATGCTCAAGCTTTGACCCCTTATTGTTCTCCTTATCGAGAAGTGGCTGAGTCATAGTATTAATAAGCCATCACTCATTTAAGTGGTCATTCACTGCTGGGTGGGGAAAAGATAGGCTCATCCTTTTGAAGTGGGACTGGGCAAGCAAGGCTGCTGTAATAGGCTGTGATTATTTTCACTATGAATGCTCCCCTGGCTTTCAAAAATTAAAAGGAGCACTCATTTTCCTGCTCGAGTATTTCTCACACTGGCAAAAAATGAACACTTTGAAATGTAAATGATTTAATCTTTGCAAACCCCTGCTTCAGAGGGAGGTACAGCTTCATTTACAAAATGAAGACATTTTAGGAAATGATTATCATTGTAAAATTGAGGCCAGCAGGGAGTCTGAGTTCAAACTCTTAGAATATCAGCAGTGTAACAAGTTTGATCTTCCTTACTGCATTGCTTGCATTTGCTTCTCTGGGTTCCAGCAGAGAGCCATTGTCAGTAAGAACTTGTTCCCACTCGTTTCCCTTGGTTAAATAAAACAGTTATGCTTGTGATTTAGAGTTAGTCAGTTCAAGAAAATTCAGGGCAAGTTTAAAAATAAAAAAGGAAGTTCAAACTTACTTTGATTAATGTACATCTATGTGCATATTCAACTTAGAACATTAAAAGGTTGCCAGCACAGACAGCTTTTTTTTTTTTTTTGAATGAATGAATGAATGAATAGTTCAGGCAATTGCATTGGGCAGTGCAACTATACTGTCCTAGCGATGCCCAGGAAGGAGACCACCCATAATGATGAGAGAATATTTCATTTAAAATTTGAACATGAAGCATTAAGTCCTTAATCTCTCTTCTGCAACTTCCAAACTGAACGACAGTTATTGTTGATGGCAGTACAGGGTATTAGGGTGTTACACAGGCCCATTATGAACAGGTAGAGGTGGTAAATTCGTGTCACAAAGACAGCTGCCATATGACCATAGCTACTGCTGTGAACAAGAGTCTGACCAGTACGGTCAGCTCCCCTGCACTGGTAGGCATTTTTGCTGAAAATAATAGAAATCTATCAGAAACCAGGATCAGGCTGTATGAACCATGTCTGAGAAGTGAGGAGTTGGCAATATGTTACTTGGAATCTAGAAATACAAGTTAGTTACCTTTTACTCAGCATTATATTCCAATTTCAGTGGAGTTACTTGTCTTGCTGCGGTACCTGGAGAACCATCTGTGCTGCCCACGCGGATACACTGGAAAGTATGGCTTAAAATTAAATGGCCAGTACACCAGTTTTCTTATAGACAGCCTTGCTACACTCTTGCCATCGTGCTAAAAAATCCTTCAGTAGCATGGATGAAACTCTACAGTTGCCCCATGCAAGAATTACATCCATGCCCCCTGCAGCAAAAGAAACACTTAACTGTGTGTCATAGAACCATGACACTGTGTTATGTATCTGTTTGAAGTTTGCATTAGAGCTGAAAGTTGGGCTGTCAAATTTGCTTGTCCAATTCAAACTTTTGGATGTTTATACGGACAGGAAAGTACTGGCAGTGGCAGAGAAGGAAAATATTAAAGATGCAGAAAAAAATGTGTTAAAATATTTCAAAAAGGATAAAAGAGAAAGCGTAAACAACATCCAACATGTAGTTGGGCTCATTGCTTACAGTTTTTTTCTGCGTGTAAGCAGGTGTTTTGTTTGTGTGCACCGAAGTGTGAGGCAGCTGCTCCCTGTGAGCTCTGAAGGGCTCCATTATGAGCACCGCTCGGCTCCCTCTGCACCGCCAGCACATGCGGCAGGATGGGAAAGCGCTGCACCCCAATCATTGGGCAGGACTGCTCTTGTGGTGGAACTGTGCGTACCTGACCAGCCCTGCACATGCAAAATGTGGGAGCGGGACCAGAAAGAAATGGGAGGAAAAGTCACACAGAGGAAACTGGGGTTTTAATGCAGTTAAGTGTATCTCACTGACTGCGTTAAAAAATCCCTACCTGGAGACTTTATGCAAGTTCTCAATGACATTGACCTGAAAGACAGTTGTACAGTAGAAAACTTTTACTGTTGATGTCACTCCTTAAACTATTTAAGGTATTTGAGAAATTTAAGATCTGATGCTAACAGCAGAAGGCAGCCTGTGAGAAGATCTAGAGCTAGATGAACATAAAGTAGGACTACATATGTTTTGTTGAACTGCTACCGTAATGGATAACAGAGCTACTCCAGACTGACAACTCTCTGGGGCAAAGACTGCACGTTCACTCCTACAAAACGCTGTTGCATGGTAAATGAGATGTCCCTGAGCTTTTCCCCACCTCACACTCGGCAGCACAGGCCAGAGCACAGGACAAGAAGGACTCAATGCAGTGAAGCTTCACTGAGTCAGAGGGAAATCCATGAAATTCACAGACTCTGAGATTTGAAGTTTAAAGTAAACTGTGGCTTTAACTCTCATCGACTTTATATTCTTATGATTATTACTAACTCTGTCTAAGCAGTGCTTAATATTGTAGTGCATGATTTTTATTTTCAGTTTAAAAAGCAAGTCTAATGCATCTCTGTTAAGTTTCATAGAGTGAAGCTTGGATCAACAGTAGGAGTGGGAACACTGCGCATGCTGTTAAACACTGTACAATAGGTAACAAAAGTGCTGTTTGGAATATGCTTCTTTAGCTCCACATTTTGGGCAGCTAATGCAGTATTTTGCACGACAGTTTTGGGCAAATTGAAATCAGTTCTATATGACAATCAAAAGTCATGAAGGGAGCCTAGCTACTCGCCTAGACCTCTTCAGGAATGATGTGCTTTGAACTACTTAACAAATGCTGTGCTTTGTCATTAACTCATTATCTTCGAAGTTCCCACAAACCGCTTCCAAGTAATTTTCTTAATATTCTCTTCAGCGACAGATATTTTACACATTAAATCTATTTTTCATGTTAGCCTAATGAACAAGAAGGCTGATGTAATCCACTGGGGGAACATATATTCTAGTTTTCATTCATGCTTTAGAGTATTGTCACAGTTCAGCACAAAGGAATAATCTGATTGTTTCTCATAAAGCAAGAACAAATCATGATTGAAGGATTTCTTCTATTTAAAGCTATGCTTTGCAAAGCCTATTGAACTTGTTAGAAGAGTCATCTCTGATGCGTACACTAACTACACAAAGCTGCTGCACAGTTGCCATTCAAGAGCTAATTTAGTACCAAATGGTCAATACTGCTGAGTTGCAGATTACAAATATCACGAGATATTAATTTATTTATATTTAAATCAGCCTAAAAGATTAAGCGAACTTTCAGTGGCTCCATTTACAATTAAAATGCATGCAAGTCTGGATTCCTGTTTTAGGATTCAGTACAGCTGGGATTTGAAAGAGGCACTGCAAGAACGATGCGAGGCTTCTGCTTTTGACAAAATAAGGCAAAATTTGTACGAGTGGGTGAAAGAATGGGAGGGTTCATCGCCTTGCAGGTTATCTGGGAAATGCAATACGCATTCTGATGATGAGAAAAATGGGAGGAGAGGCCAAAAGCGGGTGCTGGGAGCTGCAGGCTGCCGAGGGCCGGTGGCAGAGGATGGCTGCGTGGAGACTGCGCTCCCTCCGCTATCTCCTGGCGGTCGGGCTGGAAAACGGGCAGGGGCGGTTCTCATGGGTTTGACCTCTGGGCAGAGATAACTCTTTCATACCCCCTGTTCCACTTTTCCACTTTGTATCCAAGTCCTCTGCTGTAAAATGTAAAACCAGCACATAGAACATACTGCTTTGGAGGTCTGCCACTTGCATTCAGGCAACCATTTGTACTTTTGCAGGCGTAATCAATCTCCTGTTGCTATCAGCAGGGGAGTGGAGCTTTGCTGCTTTATGGCTTAAAAGTAGTTTTGTGCAAATTTTGCTTCCCTCCCCCCTCCCTTTAGCTTCACTACTCACAGGATTTCCAGGGACATGGGCTAGGGCTGAGAAAAGAAGCTTGTTTGATTTAAGCACAGAGGGGTTTTTTGTGTGTGTGTTTATATTTTCTCTGCATCTATTAAGGGGTGAGGGGGAGAGACTTCATTTATATGTTAATATTAGCTGGCACCCTGACTAAACTGACAGAACTATTTCATGGGAAGCTGACAAATTTTGTCAGCTAGGCTATCTTTCCACATCTCAATAGTGGCAATAATCTTGATTAGCAAAACAATTGGGGGCCAAAGAAGTCCTGCTGTTCCAAAGACCCTCTTCTCAGGTTACAGTTTGCTAATGTGATGAATCCAGAGAGTCCTTCAAGCTTGAAAAAATTCCCCAAAGCAGCTGAATTTAGGCAAATGAAGGGAACCATTTTGGAGGCTGGATAAAAGGGGTTAATTTGATCGACCATGTCTCCATAGTCTTATAACAATCATTTACTTAACAAGCATATAGAGAGTCATTCCATGGAAACTGGTGGAGTTAATAGAGGAAGTTTGCATAGAGTATCTGTTTATCCCAGATGTGTGGGAATTTTAGCCAAAAAACAACAACGCATAATTGCTGCCTGTGGTATTGATTCTAACACAGAAACAACAGCAAAGCTAAAGGGCTCTAAGCATGTTATGAGGGCCTTGTCTATGAAGCTGTATGAGCTCCCATTTTCATCAGCCTGTTGCATCTCTAATTAAATTATTAGAAATTAACTGTTTCAAGGAAATGAAATAACTTAAAAAGTTCTTTGCAGTCATAATTTCAGTTGTAATTTATGTCACCTATTGCACTTTGTAAAGAAAAGCTATTTTTTAGTATTTTTGATTCATCTTCACACAGCTTATTGCTATATTACGTGAAAAACCACAGACTGAACTTAATGCAGCTCAAGCCTGGTCTATTTTTCTAGTGGAATTATTCTGCATTAGCATTGAAAGAACAGAAGAAAATGTTTGCTAGGGTTGTAAGTGGCTGGGAAGTTACTTGGTGCAGGTCAGCACTGGGTACAAAACACCAATATAATAAATACAGCTATCTGGGTGCAGTGCCCTATTCCATATCTGTTTGCACATGTAATTAATCTAGCATCTAAAATAGTTGCTATTTGTGAGACAGATTCTGTTTAACTGTTTGATTATTAATGCAATTTGCAGACTTGCATTGAACAGAACTTGACAATACAAAGTTGTAATCAAAACATTCTCTCCTCACACAGTTCCCCCTACTTTCCAGGTAATGTTCTTATTATATTGCAGAAATGCCAGTTATCACTTATTTCAAGTTCCTAACACTAAGGATGTGACCCAGAGCACACACTGGTGCCTATTAATGTAAGGTTACATTTTGCCAGGCACCAAATACAGGGTTCTTAGAAAAATGGTGGATGGCTCTGGCTTCAACAGGTTTCAGTACTAATCCTTCTTACTACATTGTGCCAGTATGAAAGTACTGTCACTTACAAATTTGTATCTCTGAGCTGCTACGCATATAATTTAATAAGGTGTCAATTGTCATCATGAGGATTTTGATTAATTCATCATACTACCTTTACACTCTATTTTCTTAGAATTTAAAATCCATGATGAAAATTTCTAACTTAATTAGCAGTACGAGGAACAAAGAAATTATTTCTTCAACCTAAATCAAATTTTCAATAGGATGAGCATGGACACATGATTTTTAATTAAATTCTTCTAATTTTTAATTAAATAGTTTTTAATTTTTAATTAAAATACTTGCATATTTAAGTATAAATTCATGAGTAAAAAGATTTATTCAAAGAGATTTGGTCAATATTTGGCTTAGTCATTCACTTAAGTAGCACTTAGGAAAAACAGCACAAAAATTTCCACTTATAAAGAATCTCCATTTCCACTAGCATAGATTAAAGTTCCCTCATATATAACTTGGAAGATGGGTTTCTGAACCAAAGCATAAGAAGTTCCTGTTCCCTTGAAATCAATGGAGTGCCTTTAGAGGTAGAATAATTCCGATTAGTCAGAAAAGCTCTCTTTGATGGCAGTTGAGCAAAAATGCTTCCCAATAACAAGTGGCACACTTGCAACCAAATGAAGCAGATTTAGAAAAGTTTTCTTCCCCCCCACCTTCCCCATATTTTTTGAAACACAGCTTGTTTTTCAGCATTCCGTGTTTCCAGATGTTCATAACTGGATTCATTTTTTTAAAAAGCTGAGCTGCTCTGTTTGATGCCATCTGTTACACAATACGGTAGCAGGAAAGAAAGGGATAATACGTTAGACAGGTAACGTCAAACTGTTACACACTCACTAAGCAGCATGTATTTCTGGTCATATAGATGTGTCCACAAATATCTGCCCTGTTACTCTCTCATTCAGTACTGCTTTGAGCAATGGCCCAGGGGAGGCACAGGGGCTCTGCAGCCTGAGAGTCAGGAGGCTGAGAAGGAACTGATTCTCATGCTCAGTCATCTCTGACACATTTTTTTACTTTCATTTGCTCTCCCTTTCAGAATTTCTGGAACGACACTTGATTTTTCTTCTTAAATCTGTATGGCACCAACTTTCAAACTAAACTAGGCTTTAAATCTTTTAAGAAATTCAAGTGGGCCAAAACTCTAATTCTAGTTATGTACAACTTTGGCACTGGCCCTGACTCTGAGTAAGGCTGAAAAGGGCTTTTCCCTCTGCTCCACTGCAGGGTAAGGCACTCTAGCCCATGTGGTCTCACCGAGATACACTCTTATAGTGATCCTGAAGGAAGCAAAGGCAGAGACAGGCTGGAGGGGCACGGTGCCTTGGAGGTCATTTCCTTACCAGATCCCTGTGACATAGGATATTTCCTTGACGATTTTTGTCAAGGACTGTACTATGTGTTCAGTTACTGCCCATAGTTCATTTCCAATCATAATTGTTAATCGACAGTACATAATCTCTGCTTGCTGCATTACAATTGAGAGAAACAGACAAAATGCCATTTAAGGTTAAGATTTTGTTTACGCAAGACATTCAAAACTTCTATTTGTAAAAATACAGAGCTAGCATAGCTAGCAATACGGCTCATGCTAATTTTATCCTCTTCTGATATGTTTCCAATGAGATTGTAAATGAAGAAGAAACTCTGATGGAGGAAACACTGACATAAATGCTTTCCACAATTTTAAAGAAGAGATAATAGTTTTGGTATGCTTCCAAATACCATCAGCAGGATGAACACAGAGGACAACACTTAGTTACAGATTAATAATCCAAAGTACAAACAGTTCTCAACAAATTAGAAAAACATAAACCCACAATATTAAGCAAACCAAAGGCCAAAGATCACTCTCAATTCTCAGCGCGATGTTATTTTTTAAGAAGTGACTCAAATCATGCATACGTCATTAAACTCCATGATGTCAATACCAAGGTGAATTAGCCTGAATCATATGTGCCACAAAGAGATGTAAAAGCCAAGTCAAATACACGCATTTTAAATGAATAGTAATGAAACTGGAACCAGAAAATGGAGGAAATTTCAGAAATCTTGGCTAAACTTGGATAGTCTTTAAATTGGAGAGAATAGTGCCAAATTACACACAAAAGAATCAACAAAGTTTCTTAGGAAAGTAAACCAGCAAGAAAACTCTGTAATTCTCATGCTGCCGTAATATGGTTAACTTCACCAAAACTAACTTGAATTCTATAATCCTTTGCTTGTAAGACTTTACCTAGTATAACCAACTTAACTTATATAGAAATAAAGAAAGAAAACAACGACAAAAAAAACAATTTCTTCCAAGAGGAAAACAGGAACAACTTTTCAGTGAAGAGACAGATTTTGAGCTACCATACACACTGCAAATCTGCTGACACAGTCTGAATTCGCCTGTGTTTTCCAATTGTTCATGCAGCACTCATATACCATTACTGCTGAAGAATTAGCCTGAACAAATTAATGCAGCACAGGCTAGAACACTATGCAAACCTCATTCTCACTCTTCAGTGGAGAATTAAAGATGAATATGTGCTTCTGTATGCACAGGTGAGTTCTGCATTAATTCTTGGGCATGAATTCTGTTATATCACTATTCCAGGGCATAACTCATCTTCTATCATCCATCCAACAGAACAGTCACTCATCTAACAGCTTGTAAAGAAACTTTTGTAAAGAAGATTGTTAGACATTGCATAAGGAAAGCCCAGGTTAAGTTAACTATTATCTATCCACACCGAACAATCTTCAGACTGTGCATGACTCTAAAAATTAGACCATATGGTAGCGTAGATCTCAGGTCACTGGAATACAAAAGCCTTCCCGTTTTATAAAAAAGGATTATTTTTTAAAGTAATGCTTCCTGCAAATTTACCCAACCCAAGATGGACCTTTCCAAAATAATTATTATTTCACGATCAGAAAAAATAAATAAAAATCCTGTGACAATCGATATACATGTATCATAGAATCATACAACTTTGTTCTCTGGATTATACATGGCAACTTTCACTACTATTGTGACTCACCTGACATCTTTCCTCAGACCTGTTACCCAAATATTTTTTATTTAAGTGTCAAATGGCTGTACATCCCAGTGAAATCTCTGAACTTGTACAGTTTTGCTTCTTTCACAAGAACAACTCGGTCATATTTCTAGCTGTTTTTCCTTATGAATACATTTACTTTTGCTTTACAAATAAATGGAAATCTCGAAAAGAAAAGTTTACGCGATTACATATTGAGTTCAGCTGCATGAATATACACTGACAAATAAAGGATCACCGAGAATGAAAGAAGAGAATTTGTCATATACTAAATTTACACAATTTCTACCTGAAAATTTCCTGAACAGACTGAGGCTGTGTAACACTTGTGCCATAAGTGAAACTTTGCGCGTCCTATTAGCTCCAGTTCTCCACCCTAGTGCTGAGTTTGCATTGAATTAAATTTTTAATACTTTGTAAGTCACAAAGAAGCTTTCTTGTAGTTTCTACATAAATCGTTTCCTCAAATTCTCAGTGAGTTCTGTTCGGTTTCCAAGGTTAATTATTCATTAATCATAAACAAAACATGATTAAATTCAGGACAAATGAGCAAATCTTGTAAAAATGAAAGCTTGCATGAACTTTTTATTTCATATTAACTTGATTATATTTTTATGTGAATTCAGAGAAGCTGGCAACCCCAGCTTACTTAGTAGTGCTTGAAGTGACTGGTTAATCACTATTCTGAGTTTTATTTTCCCTTCAAGTTAATATTTCCTTAGAACAAAATTGTATCATGTGAGTATTCTTCATGCAGTTCCATAGCTTTATACAAGTTAATGGTTAAACTACTTCACAAATAGCATTAAAATTGACAGGAGTATAGAGAAACTCTGTTGATTAAGTTGGGTCTGAATTATTCAGATCATTTCATCATAGGAATAATGAAGAAAGCTCACACGGAGATGCACATGATAGAGCAAAGGAGGTCAAAATTAACGTTTGTGGTCCATTGTGGCAGGGTGATCTGCTGGCTTGCCTAGCTCCTGCTTGCAATTCAGAGCGGGTTCTGTAAAGGAGTCCTCCTTTCTTTTCTGTTTACTTTCTTTTAATAAATTGACCAATCGGTTGAAATAATGACATCTATGCTGCAGTTATCCCTAAGAGGGGACACAGGGTCATACTTTTCACAGTTATCATTATTTTCATTAATAGTAGTTTTTAGGGGGAAGCGTGAAGTAACAATTTGTATTCCCAAGATAGACATCTGTGCCCATCTTCTTCATACGTATTTTACAATCACTTCAATAAGCCTGGTGTTGCTGCATTTTCCTCCCACCAGAGCAAATGTATGGCAGACTATTGCTGCAGAATTCTGGGAAACGCTCAGAAAAGTATACAAGCTTCATCGAAACACCTGTGTGTCTGTGTGGACATTCCCTTTCAGGAATCACTGCCAAACATGGTTATTAGTCAAATAGTTCACTGATTCTTTTTATTTTTTTTTTCTTCTCCAAAGAGTATGCATGCCATATGAATAATATGATAGTGAGCCTTCACCTACTATCAACAGGACATGCAAGCAAGAAAGACTGGTTTGCTAACAATTCTGACAGGAACACTGAATCTGTAAGACCCACAGAGGCTGCATGAGATGCTGCTGATGAGATGATTTAGCTCAGGCTAAAAGAAACATTTGGTCTTAGGAAGCATATGAGACAGCTAGACCAAGAAGTCCTGCATCAGGAAGCTATATTCCATGTTTAAAGTGAAATGGAAAAAGATGTGAGAAATAGTGGGAAAAAAAATATGAAGAAGATAGCTTCTAAAAACCAGTATAACTGGTTGTACAGTACGCCAAGTTTCATAGAGATGGTTAAACTGCAGGGCTACATTCAGTACCCATAATGCCTTAATTGCTAAGGTAGCTCCTAGGTTCAAAAATTCAGACTTGTAAACTACAGTGCATGCTTAGAGTAAATATCAATGCTGACCGTGCAGGACCACGGAAAACCCAAACCATGAAAGAGATTCACAGCTACATTTTGGTCAAAGATAAATACAAAACAGGTAGGACAACTATAGAAGAAACTTACTTTTCAAGGATCTTGAAGCATCCCTCTAAAGAAATGCATGAATGAAATAAACAAACAAACAAAAAAAGACCTGAAAAATATAGTGTTGCTTTCTGTTATGAGATTCACATTCACGTTTGCCACAATTTATCTGAAGAACTGATGTGAGTCCTGGAGGGCTGCTATAGTATCTTTTCCCACATCTTATCCCCTGAACCTCCATCCGTTAATAATTAGCTACGTAATGCACATGTCATGTGATATAGTCATCAAAAAGTGATGTACCTGCACATAACACATACAAAACAATATGAGAAGATACTTTTAAAAAGAAGAGAGAACCTTAAACATTAATAAGTAGCAAATCTGTGAAATCAAAGCATTTTCCTCCTTTTTTTATAATAGCCTTTCATTCTTTTTATGATTTGTCTTTGAAAGCTCTTAAGCTCTTTCTGTGGATGACAGTTGATATTGTTCTTCCATCCTGCTGCAGACAGCGTAAGGGAGGGAGGGAAAAAAAACCCCTATTGTACAGCTTTTCGTCTCTGAAACATGATTTTTATAATTAATATATACAACCGGGAAGAGAAAGGTACGTTATAATGAAGTGCAATTAAGAGGTGTTTGTTCCTGTCCCACACATAAGATGACTATAATTTCCTTGGCTGTTTAGAAGTCAACCATTATCATTACATTTCACACATCTTTTCTATTATCTTTCTTTTTGCACTTCTGATTTTGTTTATTTTCAATTAAAACTCCAAATAAACATGCACACAGAAAATTTGATATTCAGGTAGCATCATCTTTTAATTATACCACCCAATGATCATTAAACCTAGTGCTTATGCAAACCTATTTAGATGTAATTTCATAGGCATGAATGGATCTGTCCGTTTTTGCACTAGATTTAAATTAATCTAAGGGAGAATACAGTGTGCATCTACCTTGTGTTGCCTTTAACTACTTACGTATTTCAGAAGCAATTTAAATGCCTAATTTTGGAATTGCTGTCTCTTTTAAATTTACCTAAATTCATATCACAGCATAACTTTTCTATTTTAAAATTTGCATTAATATTATTTGTGTTATTATAGTGAAAATCACCTCTAATATCATATTTGCCAAAGAAGTAATCGCTGCCTTTATAACAAAATGAAGTGAAAATATAAAAAGGGATGAACCACGGAGAAAGAGACAAATTCTGGCTGTGATGCTGATGCTGTTGTTAGCCTTAAACGGAATTGCCACCATGGTGGTTGCTTAACGCAGATATTCAGCTTGCAGTTCAAACTAGCTAAAGTCTGTGTAGATCAATTGTGGGTGCCCAAAATCTCTGGATCCAGAAAACAAACCATTGATGAATGAGGAATTTCAGGATTAGATCCGAATCTGCATTTCGAGCTGAATGTTCATTAACACCATGAGAGAGAACCAAATATTCTCATTCCAGTTTAAATTTGGAAAACCTTCCTAAACGTAAACCTATCAGGTTCTACAAAGAGCCAGTTGCTGGCAAGGAGAAGCAGACAAACTGAAGATTATGCCCTAATTAAAGCCCATTGAAATGTATGGAAAGATTACCACTGAGCATGGTGTGCTTCTGCATGGAAGCAATTCAACTCAGTAGGAAGAAGACATTACCTTACCTCCAAATAAAATGAACAGTTTCTTTTTCAGATATTTCTGTTACTGAACTTACCACAAAATGTCTTGATTTGTTTTTTTCATTTCTGCTCATTACTATTTCTGAGAAAATTTTGATAGACTTAAATTTCATTCTCTATGTGTACTTGTGCCAATTAAGCTAAATAACTGAACTGTTCATTCGAAGAAAACCAAAGATTTTTAACTGGAGTAAATATTTTCTTCCTATTGTTTTTGAATGTTTTTCTTTCTGCAGAACACTTCCTGAGAAAAACAGTTCATTTTCAGTTACAACAATTTCAAGCTACGCAAAACATCATTGCAGCTGTAACTGCTGTTTCTGTTTTAGAACTACATGGATGTAGCTGTAAAAAGATCTGAAAAGATAAGTTTAATTAAATTTTCCATATTAGAAAAATACATATTGTCTTTTCACTCTTTTAAGATTCCGACTTATCTTCCTGCTTGTGCTCCCTCCCTCTCTTTATATACCATTCCAACAAGTAATTTGCTTTACTTGATTGAAAAGTTGATATAAATTATAAGACTAGCTTCTATATCTTAAAATCATTAGAAAACATTATCCAGATGATCATTCCTCTATTCTCTGTATTAAGTGCTATAACTTCTATTTAGTATTTTTTCTGACTTTTAATGCTGCTTTGTTCAGGTATTAATTTAACTGGATGGAAAAGACATTCTACTAGGCTGAAATATTCATAGAGATTGTACAATAGAATCAGGTTAATGTTATCTGCTGTTGATATACTGTTATGCATTGTTTCACCTTTTTCTTCTGTTTTATATTACAATTATAAAAACTTGTATTGTAAAAAGCCAACAACTGAACCAGCTCTTTTCCAGCAGTTAAAAAATCTCCAATTTGCCAAAGCATGGACCTTATCCCAGCTGCTCTTGGTAAGAGAGATCAGAGTGACCATATGGATTGCTCACTTGTGTGATGAAAGACAGATTTGATGGTATTTGTCCTTTTCTCATTGATTAGAAGCAAGAAGCCAGCCAGAGCCACATCTTTCAACAGCCATGGAAGATTAAAATCTTTAATAATTTAAATATAACCACACAGCATTGGCTGAAAAAAATCTAGTCTTAGTGATTTTATTCTTTAGGCTGCACAAAAGTAGTAAAAAAAAAAAAAAAGCTTCCTATCGTAGTCTCTTTTCTAGACTTCCCAAAAGTCTTATTAACCCTTCTTCATCTGTATTTCCCATTTTATTCTACTATCTATAAAGCATCCAGAAATCTTTGAAGGGAAAAACCTAAACTGCATGGGATAAATGGCAGCTGCCTAGTGAATCTTCAAGCAACCAGTAAACAAAACTCCAATTACCAGCTTTCCTGAGTTCAAAAGGATTATTTCTGTGAATAAATATTCTAGTGTTCTAGCATGGAAAAAAACCCTAATATACATGGAACAGTGAAAGGGACTTTGCTCCTCCCCCTTTTCCCTTTTTGGAAAATGTCTTTGAGCATTTACATGCTGATTACTGGATTATTTTCTTATTTCTCACCTGGTTAGACCGACTTTTATGCTGACACAGAGCAGATCTCTATCATGCTATTAATCAGTAGTATAACATCTGACCATTTGTCCTATAATGTCAGAAATCACTCACTGAAAACTCAGCGTCCCATAAGTTGTGTAAATCACGTACCTCCAACAAAAATGCTTGAAGCTTTCTACCATTATAAACTGGATTGTTCTCAACAAAAGATTTCATATTTTCACATATTTTCACTCCCTCTCCCTCCAAAGTATTCTTTAAATTCAGGCACAGCACACGGTTCAAGTTGACTTTTGCTCAGAAAGGCTCTAAATACTCCCTGTAGCACAGCAGGAGGCTCCCTTAAAGCAGTTGAGATTGGTGGGTGGATAGAGAAGGCATGAGACCACAATTATACCCCACTTCAATGACATGTCTGGAGCTGTAGTGACTCCAGACAAAGACACTGAAGCATACAGAAGCTGATATTTCTTCAAGACAGACCTAAAAATATCTGTTGGAGCTGCAGGTTGGAAGCTATTACCAAGAGCACTCCACAGTTTTCCTGCTGGGAGCCAAAGATGCCACTGACTCGTTTACAACAGGCTGTCTGGCTGGTTGTTACAAAGAGTGAGGGAAAAAGCTTCGCTTCTCTATGTAGTGTAAGCCTCTAGGCCTCTATTTGTACACTGGAACTACCAAAGGGTTTCATTTAAGTTTTGCTCAGACCAAGCTCTGTCCCCTCCATATTCTGGTAGTGTTTCTGAGACGCAAGGAGGAAAATCTGTGAGCATTCAGAATTGATGATATGAAGTTGGGAGGATTGGCTGACACGCCTGAAGGCCGTGCTGCCATTCAGCGAGACCTGGACAGGCTGGAGAGCTGGGCAGAAAAAAACTGGGTGAGGTTTAACAAAAGCAAGTGTAGAGTCTTGCATCTGGGGAGGAATAATTGCATGCACCAGTACAGGTTGGGGGATGAGCTGCTGGAGGGGAGCTCTGCAGAGAGGGACCTGGGTGTCCTGGTGGACGACAGGTTGGCCATGAGCCAGCAGTGTGCCCTTGTGGCCAAGAGGGCCAATGGCATCCTGGGATTCATTAGAAAGAGCGTGGCCAGCAGGTCGAGGGAGGTGATCCTCCCCTTCTACTCTGCCCTGGTGAGGCCTCATCTGGAGCACTGTGTCCAGTTCTGGGCTCCCCAGTACAAAAAAGACAGGGATCTCTTGGAAAGAGTCCAGCAGAGGGCCATGAAGATGGTGAGGGGCCTGGAGCATCTCTGCTATGAGGAAAGGCTGAGTGAACTGGGTCTGTTCAGCCTTGAGAAAAGAAGACTGAGAGGGGACCTGATCCAGGTCTATAAATATCTAAGGTGTGGGGGGCAGAATGGCGAGGCCGGACTCTTTTCAGTGGTGAGTGGAGACAGGACAAGGGGAAACGGCCAGAAACTGCAGCATAGGAAGTTCCGCACAAATGTGCGCAAGAACTTCTTTACAGTGAGGGTGACGGAGCACTGGAACAGGCTGCCCAGGGAGGTGGTGGAGTCTCCTTCTCTGGAGATGTTCAAGACCTGCCTGGATGCTGACCTGTGCGACCTGCTGTAGGGAACCTGCTTTGGCAGGGGGTTGGACACAATGATCTCTGGAGGTCCCTTCCAACCCCTGCAATTCTGTGATTCTGTGATTCTGTGATCTGAAGCTGTGGAAGAAGGCATGGAAGCAGGCAGCACGTGCAGGAGGACGTGACCCATTCAATGCATCCATCATGCACACCTCAAAGAGCTACATCAGCTACCTGGTAAGGGAAGAAGGTATTCACGTGCTACTCACCATGAAAAGAATTGTCTACAACTTGAGAGTCATTCGGTTTGAAATACTGTTCCGATCAGTTCAATAAGTCAAGACAAATAGAAAAGTGTAACTTCAGTTGTAACTTAAGTACTTTTACCATCTGATTATTCACACTGTAAGCTTTTCATTAGCAGCATATCACTCATCATTCATTCCCATTTGCCCTGAAAATGAGGCGTTCATATTTTCAAAAGCTTTATCAATGAGATTCTTTTAACATTCTCTCCCAAAATTTACAGCAAAGAACCTGCTTGAAATATTTCACTTTTCTTATTTGGTGCTCTGTAAGCACACAAACACTGCATCCACCCAAGCAAATGATAAAGTTTTCCATTTCAGTGAAGGTGTAACATTTGAATATATTTTGAGTGACGATGTTCTCACAACAGTTTCAGCACTACACACAACTAAGAACATTTCTGTAAATGGTTTTGTCTATAGGTATACTCTCCAGTGTTACTTTTGAGAAGAAATACCACTTTTTTTGCATGTTAGCTGAGGTACTGGGAATATGGAAGTATCTGATAATTGGCCTTACTGAAAGATATTCCGATTGACCTCAGTGAGGCCAGTGTTGATGGCAAAGGAAACACTACTGAACTACTATAACCGTCCAGAATTTGACCTTAAAGATGGGAGCAGCGTAACTGCTGAACTGGATTTCCACAGTGAAATCCCATTTTCCAAAGGCTCTTTAGGATGGAGATAGATGAAGCTTAATTCTTTGCAAATCCTTTTATTAGCAGCAAGACAAACATTAAGAAATACTCAGAATAAGACAGATACAGACACCAGAAAAATACAACTATAGATGTTGATGTCAGCTTTGACAGCTACACTGCTGACTGGCATGTGCATGTTGACAGCTGAAGATGAGGGGCTAAAGTAGGAGGAGAAAAATATTCCAATTCAATTTAATTGATGCAAATGACTAAGACATAAGTAAAGTATAACATGAGCTATGAAACAGGAACACCAGATGCATGCAAAGTACTTCGTGAATTCTTATAATAAACATATACTAGTAAGTGATCAAAGTTACTTTCTCTACCTGGAAATGTTTTTCATTAAAAAATAAAAATAAAAAAATGTAGAGAAAAACACTGCATTTACAGCGACTGAAATGAAGGAAAGATGTGAAATTAATAGAGATACCTCATCCAGACCTCACAAGGTTCATACAATGAAACAGAAATAACTGCTTACACACTGCAGCAATCCATTTCCTAGATTTATCCCTCTGCTCCCATTATTCCCTATGTCTAAACAAATATCCTAATTCAGTGTTTTGCAAACAGGAAAGCGAGACAGAGATTATTTTTTCCCCAGTGCAAATTAGTTTCTTTTCTTGTGTTTTGCCCTGTGCTGCTTGGTGCCCTGCAGGCTAAGGTCTTGCAGAACTTTGGCAAAAATATGAGAGTTTCTGGAAGATTTTTCAGGAAAGTACTGCCAAACTTGTTCAGCACTTGCCGCATTTGTCGCAGTAAATGACTTTATCATTTCAGAATGTAATTACAATGAAGCCTATTCAAAACAACTTATTTATATAGAGTAGTCACCAAAATGAACAAATATCAAGCTTCCCAAAACTTTTTTTTCTTTCACCTTCCATTTCAGTTTCAATTTCAAACAAACATATTTGGGATTCTTTTATCTGCAGATGTGCTTTAAAGAGAAAAAATAAAATACAAATCAAGAAACAAAATTTGGGACAAATCAATTTTTGTGGACAAGCTAGGTTAAGGAAAGCTTCTTCTCAAGAAAACCAAACAAAAGGAAGCTCCAAAAACCTTTCTTTCGCACAAATTTTGATGTTTTCTTTGAGGCATTTTAATTGCTTGTTAAAAATATGGGCTTCTGCATCTTGTAAATAAAGTGTGAGATACATGAAGGGAGGAGGGGGCAAACTCACAAAGTCCAAGGACCCCTAGAGAACCTGCAAAAGTTGCAGATGAAAGCTCAAAGCCTGCATTTAGATGCGGCCAACAGGATGCCTAAAGCCACAGCGTCTCCTTGCCATTTCCTCCAGATCCTGAGAAACGTTTCTCCTATCTGTACTGCAGCACTGACTACTGAACAAAAGGGCACTGTTACCTCTTGCTCTCGTGTATTACATCACATCCAGGAATCTCATCACAATTTTAGAATATAGCAAAGGAATATACTCAGCATTTTTGTATTTCTTTATATTTTTTTCCACTTGAATGTGTTCATTTTGTATTTGCAAGGAGAAAATAAAAAAACAAGAAAAGTCAACCAGATGTTCCATCATATAGGGGATCCTCACTAAACACTTTAAACTGTGTGTTTTAAACATTCACCATAAAAGAATAAAAATAATATGTGAAATAAACAGTAGGGATTTTCTGTCATTTACAGAATCACCTTCCAACCCACTACTCACAGAACGATCTCAAAAGCAGATGATCTATTACAGACCCTTAGGTAAGCCACCTGCATGTGCAACATTAACAGAAAGCACCTGGGAATGGGCACTTTCCTTTACAGGACAGGCTGTGCCTCTGTTCTCTCTTCATGATTCTGAGCTGCCCCAACAGCGTGCACTCAGAAACACACGGGTGGAAGCAGAGCTGCTGATGCCAACTGCTCTTGGCTGCATTCTCCTTGGGACTCCACAGCAGGAGCAGGGAATAGGCTGGCTGTGTGCTCCCCAGTGTTTCTTTTTCCAGTGTCCTTCCATGACACACCTAGACCATATACTAGTGAAGGCAGGAGGGCTTAGTGGTTACGAGTAGAGTCTGACCTCTGTGACAGCTGACTTAGACCATAGCCCGCTCTTGAGAACTTCATTATAAACTGTCAACCAGATTTACTAGTCCCTGCTGAACAAGAGTTCCTACATGCATATGTGCTTTAGCTGATGCCCAAGCCTTACAAGATGCTGCTGCAATAACAGCAGTGCGGTCTGCTCTGTAATTTGCTGAGAGTCAGAGGACTTAGAGCTGAAAGCTGTTAATACGATGACCTGGACCCCACTTAACTATTAACCTAATAGCCCAACGTTTGAGAATGGGGAAAACAAAGTTTAATATTATTTTTTCTTTTTTGAACAGTGGACACACACAGAGAAATAATTCAGGTAAACACATACCATTAGAGGGAAGCCTGTTTTGTGAGTTCTCCTATTCTGATGGTTCACTATTCACGAATGAAACACTATTTTAGTTCTCAAATCTGTGCACAATTTACTATGAAATGTTGATTCATAATTCTTCTCGAGCTTTTAATGCAGGAATTACAAGTATATTTTAAGATCAAGATACAGGCCACTTCATAAACACTGTCTTTGATGCAAAAGATCAGACAATTCTTACTGGCTTTTATTAGCGGAGAAGGAAAGCAAGGCTTGGCGTCAGCAGACAAACTATTGTATGTAAAATATCTGTGACTTAAGTTTACTCTGACTTGGCTCCTTTTTAAATTCCCAGAGCTCTATGAAATCCAGTGTTGGGGCTGATAAAAACACTGAAAAATAAAAAGGCATCCAAAAAAGCATTTTATAAATGCAACATATTTTATAAAAAGCAATTTCAAATCTGCTCCAGGTAGACACATAAAATCTTATGAATAAGTTCAAAGCACGGTTAGAAAACTTTTATGCACTCCCTTAAAATAAAAAAGAATGCATATGCATGTTTTGGAGAATCTTTGATATAGGTATGTGAGTGCATACAACAGAGTTTGAATTAAATCATTTCTTTTGTATGAATATGTAAACGTCAGTTGTTGCTAATAAATAACTTTCATTTTTTCTCTGACAAACAGATGCTCCAGCAGCACACACGCACTTATTAAGAACATTCTACTTGATTCACTCACAGTACAGTTTGTTTTCTGGGGAGCTTCATATGGACCAAGCCAGCACAGAACACTGACCCAGTGACAGACTTGGTGGAACAGCCCCTACAAACTGCTTGTGTGGGGTGGGAGCCACAGTGAGACCTGATTCATTAGACCTCCCAGAAAACAACTGTGCTGGAGACCTTCATATATTAAACGTAAAGGTGAGCCTCAGAGAAGCAGCTGTGTAAGTGTTGAGGCATCTCTTTTCTCAGTTCGGCCTCAGCAGCGAAAACTGTGTACCTCTATGTGGTACGTGAGGGTAATCTTTTTTTTTTTTTTTTCCTAAACATCATTTATACTCTTTAAAAATAGTATTTATGACCTATGACCTCCAAATAGGTTATTACAGATCGATTTTAAAACTACATCCTACTCACTAGCTATCAAAAATGGAACAAAAATGAATCATAAATCTTTTAAATTCCTTTCTTAATGAGAATGGAAAGAGGGAGGCTGTTAGCATGCTAACTCTTCCACTGAGAGACAATCAGAATTTGCATATTCCTATTGATTCTTATTTTTTAAAAAAATCATTAAAAATTATTGAAATTCTTATGTTATTGGCTTAACATTATTAGATACAGAAGAGTATTTTCAGCTTCCTTTTAAGGTATACTGCTTAAGCTTTCCAAGCTATATCATCAATTTACAAACTTGGAGCAATATGGGAATACCACAATTCAGCTGTGGGGCAGAGGAAGCACTATTCAAGGCAAAGACTGCTATCCTAAACATGAAGTTCCCATGCCATGCATGGCATAATTGTTAGCAAGACATCTACAGCAAGTTCATCTAAACAAGTATATTTCTCATAGCCACTACTACATTACTAGCTTTATCACTTTGCTACACAAAGCCTAGAACAGGTTGAAGAAACAAGAGCAACACAAAATAGCACAGCTGCCTCCTAAAAAAGTCCATCTATCCCTTAAAGCCACCCTAATGGAAAATGAAAATATTTTCCTAAAAAAAAGAAAGCATGTGAAGCCTGAGTTTATATATTATGATTTTCAAGGAAAAAAAATCCAAACACCCACAACAACAAAATAAGAGGTTCTATGAAAGAAAAAGTGGTAACATTTTTGGTTGGTTTTGAAATGCTAACCTTTTAAAATTAGATTTCTTTGGTCCAGAAAATGAAGCAAAAATGAGGAATAATTCCCATTCTTCAGCTATCTAATTTTCTGTAGCTAGCAACCACATACTACACTCAAAACGTGCTTCTGCAATGCACAAAGAAATACTCTGATTCTGACAGTAACATACAGAGCATTCAAAGAGATAGATGAGCAGATAAAGTGAGGTACAACAGCAAAATGTGATTTAATCAATCACAATTGCAACATGGCACCCTCTGAAACAACACTGGTACATGGGAACCTCCCATAAACAAGGCAAACAGGAAGAAGGCGAATCATTCATCAGTGCTTCTGACCTCCAGAGAGAAGTAAAAATATCAGAGGCTGGGAAGTAGCTGTTTAACATCCCTTTATTTACCCACTTCATTTAGTAAATGTATTAAATTAAACTGCAGATGTTCTGCTGTCAGCACGGCAAGCTAGCTGCCATGTTCTAGTGGGCTGTTTCCTGATGGAAACATTTTATGTACTGTAAATAAACAAACAGTATTTTGTTAATTAGTAAATGAATTATTTTTCAAAAATGCTCCATTAGGCTCTTTATAGCCAAGCTACTGTAGTTCCTATTTTTAATAGAGACCTCGCAATAACAGAGGGAAAATGCTCAAGCTTGTTCAAATTGCAGCCCTTGAACGACTAATTATCACTATTGGAACTGTGTTTTAAGTTATTATACATCTCCTGCAGTACTTCTGGAATCAAAATCACAGAAACTGTACTGAAAAGAAAACCAGACTGAAAGGAAAAAAATACCCATCCTTAGGAGGGGTGCCAGAAACATCAAGTTTATGTTTCATAAAAAAAAAAACCAACATCACCACAACAGCAACAAAAAATCCCACCCTTTCATCATTAACAATGACAGAGATGTTGTGAATATCAAATGAGTATTATATGTAGGAATAAAAATACCTAATGGAATTCAAGATGTAGATTCTCATCAATTGTGCCTGTATTCTCATAAGAAATCACAGTACAAGATGGGGGTAAAAAAAAAAAACCACAAAAAAAAAAACAAAACCATTCATAATTGAAAGAAATTAAGACATGCAGAAAATCAAAACCAAAGTCCACCTCATACCTGACAGTTACATTTCGTTGCATTATTGCACTCATTTGTTCCAACTTGGTAGTTCAGTAAAGTTTTAATAGACAGATGGCTAATTTTATAATTTCAACCCAATTTCTCACTGGACCAGCTCCAAAGATCCAGTGTTAGTCATGTAGCTAGTAATGTCATGGGTAAAGGTCAACGCAATAAGACGAGAACATATGCTAATGTCAGCATTTCACGTAGTCTTCTTTAACCGAATATACAGTGCTAAGCTGAGGGATTTGCACTGGCTCAACACTAACACCATATGGGTGGCCTGCTGAAAAGTAATGATGGCCTAAGCATAGAATCTTAATCAGGTACTGATGGCCAATGAATCAAATAGCACCACACAAGTAATCACTAGGTGATTAAAAAAATTACAGAGGATGTATTGCAGAAATTACTCTGCTAACTAGAGAAGTGATTTTGTCTTAGCTAAAGCCTGTCGCATCATAACTCCTTAATCTTAACCCCAACCTTTTTTTTTTTTTTTTCCTCACTCAAATCCCTCTTTTTTTGTTGTTGTTATAAACATTCATGTGTGTAACGAAAATGTACTTGCAATTTGATAATTCGCCATTATTTATTACTAAGAATTTCTGGAAGGTGTACACAAAGGGTTTTATTGATAGCAAAAACCAGAAAAGCTCTTTGCAGATTTAATAAACAACTCTCACTTTCATTTTTTGTTTAAATTCAAAGTATTATTTGGTTTTCTTAGGTGAGCAAGGCTTGATTCTGTATATTCAAATAATAACTGCACTACACAGGACTACTGCAGATCAGGTTAAAATTATCCTTAGTATACATAGCAGTTTCTACCACTTTACAGAGGTCTACACTAGATACAGGTAGTAGGACTTCTATGTGCTCGTTAATTCCTTTAGAAAGAGATTCATGCCTGCTTAGGGACTCTTGAAAATGACTGGCTCTTATCAGTGGCAAAGCCATAGGATGGATGCTTGAAAGAAGCCAGTTCCTGAACCAAACCAAACCAAACCTCAAACTATTAATTGCAGCCAGTTTCTCAACACACTGCAGAAATACCACAGGCCTTACACCATCCTAGGTGTAGCCCAGACTCAAAAGTGAATTTTACAACCCATCTTCAGTTCCATGACATAGCTTAGCAGGAGCAGTGTCATTTCACAGCTAAAGCAATTTAAGTAAATCACATCTCAGAAGTGGCAGTCTCACCGCCTCCCATCTGGTTAGCTAGGTATTTTCTGTGTTTCCTTCTCCATCTGCTTCAACAGAGAGAGATCTGTTAGAATATTGATATTTTTTTTTTTTTTTTTTTTTTTTTACTGCAGATGGAGAAATATAAAATAGCTTTATACTGGATTGGCCAGAAGACACATCCATCTCTAAATGAAATGGGGAATACAATGGAAGATGTGTGCAGAGCTGCCCCTTTCAGTGGTACCATGCTCACATAGACAGTTCTGTGGTAAAAGACACTGAAGCTGATTTCACTGAATCTGCCGAGATTACATGACTTCATAGTTTTAAGCCAATTTCCTATGGGGGCATGGGATGATTGAGAGAGGGAAAAGAGAAGGAAAAGGTTGGGCAGGGAAGGGCAAGAAAATGGAGGCAAGAGGGAAGGGAAGAGAAAGAAAAAAAAAGAGGAAACAGAAAAACAAAAGGAAAAGAATAAAGAAAAAAAAGTGAAGAAAAAGGAAAGAAGAAACAGGAGGAAAAAGAAAAAGAGGAACTGGAACCAGAATGCTTTTTCTTCAAAAGCTGCATATACCTTTAAAACAAATTTTGCAAGTAAATTATCTTGATACCCTTAACTGTATTACTTTGAATGCAATGCTTCGTAATACGAATGCAAGAGATTTTTATAAATTAAAGTTTTGCAATAAAATCATATATTTCTATTTATATAAAAAGGCTTACAAAGAAATACTTAGCAGTGCAGTCAGGTCACCCTTATAAAAGGGGACAAGAGTTCAGAAATATTTCAAATCCTCTTTTAGGAAACCTTGATCAACTCTAAACGAAAGCTGTCTCTGTGAAGAACTCTGCTCCCTAAATTTCACTTCTTGAAATGACTACCAGCCCTTCCAGGCATGCCCACATGAATTTATTCAAAATGAAATAAGTACATGGAACAAAGCCTAGGATTCCGTTTATGGAAACCAGACTTCAATTATGCCAGGAAAATAACCTAAAAACTCAAACTTTGTAAATAAATGTTTGTACTGTACTACTCTGAAGAGCTTACTTGAATATACATAAAGCATGGTATTTCATTTTCACCCAACAGGCAATGAATGCAGATTCTCTTACAAAAATACCTTTTAGATTTATATTTACAATTAATCTCGCAAAATGAGAGCCTTCCATTCTCAAAAGCAAAACTTCTACATAAAGTGCAGAATCAACAAAAATAAAAACCCGTTTGAAAGAGATAAAAGTGATTTACAGCAGAAAAACCTCAAGGTAACTCAAAAATTATTCTAAAGTAGCCAAGGAATTAAATCTTTACAAGCATTTTAATATTCAAAACCAAAGAGTTGTAGTCTTTCTTTTTGCCGGTAATCTGAAATGTTCTCACTAAATTTAAATATTGTGAAAAAACATTCAGACTAAAAACAAAACACAGCTTAAAGAAATGTCAGACATGTACAAAATTACTGTGAAAGAGGAAAAAGAAGAAAGAAAACCCCCCAGAAATTAGGCCAGTTTGTAGGCTACAAGCCAACTGTTTGCTCTACTTTGCTTTATTTATTAGTTCTTAAGGTATTTAAAACTTGAGCATTAAAACTGGAGAATGATTTGCAAATGAATGCAGTTGCAGTTGTGAAAATATAACTCACAGCTGAATGTGGGTTATTCAGACAAATGGCTGCTTTGTTAGAGGAGGGGAAGTGAAGTTCTGTGTTAATTTATTACAAACTGCAGCATTTCAACCCTGATGTCCAGGCAACAATGTTTTTTATTTCGAGTAATTTATAAGTACTTCCCATAGCACTTAACAGTGATGTCTTTGGCTGTTTCACCATGGTACCAGAGTGTATATGTATTTACTGTGGGAATTTGTTTTTAATAAAACTGTTGTAAGGCATTTTTATTCCTTCTCTTTGTTACATTAAAAACATTCACTGCATAAGTAATGTATTTGATTCCTACTTGAAAGGCAGCAGATTATGGCCAGCGCTGTATTTGGTTGTGTAAAATAATAATAGCTTAAGTGATTCTGCAACCAAAGCAAGTTATTTCACTTGCCATAATAACTTTCTAAATTATTTTTTCTTTAAATACTGGTGACAACACACAGCTTCTGTATGGGCCATGTGCTGGCGTCATCGTGTCAGTCCCCAGACTAGATTTGGCTGAAAACATCAGAAGGAAAAGAAATGCAGTGTCTGACAAATCAAAGGTAACTATGCTATCACCTTGCATGAGTTTTAATTGTAAGGATTCTAGGGGTAAGATGTGGTTATTTTTTTATTAAATGCTTTCAAACAGTCACACAGACTTATACAACTTTACTTGGGCATGATTTGTTTAAAAACTGCCAGCTTGAAAAGCAGAACTCAAATGAAAAGCTAAAGGCAGCAAACATGGAATACTATGTAGGTGATTGTGTGGATGTATGCATACATATACACACACTTATAACCCAACACAACACTACCCAGTGCCAACACTTCCCTAATCCTGTGATGCTGCTACTTTTGGAAACTTTTTCCTACAAAAGGTGCATCAATGATAATAATAAAGTCATAAACAAACAATTATGATCATCTGCTCTGATGAAGTGATGCCAAGTCTGACATGTAAATATCCAAATTTGTTTCAGAAGTTGATTTTGCTGTTATATTTATTGTTATATATATATATATATATAAAACCAATCTAGATCTAACTTCAGCTGAGATGAAGATCTAACCAATGAATCTTATTACACTTTTGTAAGGCCTTAAAAAAAACCTAAGCAGCAGAAATGTCTTCATTCACGGAGGTTATGCATCACTCAGAACAGCTTTGGAGTACGTTTGTTCTCATACATTTATACAATTTTTTTCCCAGGTTATGTAAAAATGTTTCAGCTCCTACAGCAGAAACAATATTCTCACCAGAGTTCAGCACTGAATGTCCTATCCTAAGGCATTTGCAGAATTACAGCAAGTTACAGGCCAAATGCTCTCTCTGACACTGGGTGGTATAAGTTCATTTGTACAATTAATTTTCTTATAGTACTAGATTAAGTTGCTCTAGATAGAAGAATATTTGTATATAACATTGTAATAAGGGTTTTTAACTGACTAAAAAGAGGTGACAGATACTGAAATACACTTAAGAAGTTGCAGGTAAGCTCAATTTGTTATCACAGATGAACTTAAAGAAATCAACTTTTCAACTTTCTGTTCCTCTGCTCTAAGTAGAGACTAACATAAACTCTCAAAGTGATACTTGGCAATTGTAGCTGTTTTTTAGTTTTTTTTTGTTTGTTTGTTTTTTGTTTTTTAGTTCAAAATAAAAAGATCACTGAAGTGAAAGACTCAATACCTCTGTTAGCAGTCATGCCTGGAATTTTCTTGCCCAGATTCTAACATTCAGCCTTTTGTCAGCTACTTTATTTACTTCGTACCCATCTTAAGCCAGTTTGACATTATTTATGGGAAACATTCTTGGACACTTGCATAAGAATTGTGCAGAAAAGTTCTCATCTCAGAGAGAAAAAAAACCAACCTGTTTAATCTGTTTACTTAATCTATTTGCTTAAACGTCTTCTAAGCCAAGAGAGAAAAATCCAAAAAGTATTCCATAAAAATTACTTTCAAGATATAATTCAGAGAAATATAAAGCTTTATTTCAGGCTCCAAGTGCACATTTTTGCAAGTTTTTAGTCATTTTCATTAAACTATGTAATGTAATTATCTGGAAACTTTGCTCTCACCAGGGAAAACTTGAGCTTTTCTCCTTTTAGTTAATTGAGTGATTTTGAATAAAAATGATCAAGAGGTGCTTTTTTTTTTCTTTTTTTTTTTTTTTTCTTCCCCTCTGACCTTATTCAACACTTTATTTTACCTGCAAATCCTCACGCAAAATGAAATGCTATTTTTCTTCACCTACTTCTTAGTTATTCTAATGTGTCATGAAGGACAAGGTCCTAAACCCTTGGTCCACACAGCTGTACCAAAGCGGCAAGGCTGGCTCTCTTGTGCCCACTGCCTATCCCTGCAAGCAGCCCAGGCAAGCAGCGTGGGGAAGAACACAGGAGAGCTAGAAGTATTCGCCAATGATACAACTGATACACCATAAAGTGTGCATGGAGATTCATAGGAGAAACACAAAATCCACGGGAAGAAGTCCAAAGTATAAGGCAGCACATGCACCCACTCACAGGGCTTGTTACCAATGGAATGCCTCCTTCAGTAGGTGACCTAGCAAGAATGGCTGTTGTACACAAGATAGAGGCTCTTCATCTTGGCACATAGACAAAATCTTGTGGGACTGTCAGTAAAGAGAGATCTAAATGCAGTGAAGAGACTGACTAACAGAGAAGTCTGCCCAGAGTGACGGGAAGCAGTATAACGAAAACCATTTTGCAGGAAGAAAGAACGGAAAGCAAGAACTTTCTCTCAACATAGAGAAATGTGCTGTGCTTTCCTGCTTATGATTACTTTTTATCTTATAAACTTTAAAATTAAGAAGTTATATCACTGACTGACCAATTTTTAATTTTTACATTTGTGTCTTCTCAAATTTTCAAATGTTGTCTCTCTCGGGACAGAATTTTCACCCTCTGCTATTCTAAATACAGTCTTACAGCAGAAAAAGGAAGTTTTATCTATTTACAATCAATAATCATGTATGCTGGGTTTTTAACTTAGACAACCTAAGTCAAATGCCTGAAATAACACCTGGCAAAAGATGTGACCACCAGCACATTCCCATAGATGTTCCGCTGTAAAATGGACCAGAAACCAGAGGAACTGTGAAGAGTGGTTTGTAGGTAATCAATGTTTTACTTACAGAATAGGAGGAAAAACAAGCAAATAAAACATCAGCTTGTGATTGTTCCTGTTCAGTGGATGTTCCAAATCCGCTACATGAAACTAAAGAGGAGGGAGGTCCCTTACAATACATGGCTTCCTATAAAGTTTTTGAACACTGGAGTAGATCACAAATGAAGAGCCCTAACAAAATATGCTCAAATCACATAATTTGCAGGAACACCTGAGTGTTCCATGCAGATCCAATGGAATCCTTCAAAACAGAAAACCATCCTAGTGCAACATAGACATTAGCAGAAACCCAAGAAGAGGTATTTGGATGACGGTAGTGGTCATAAAGGAAGCACACTACCTTAACAGCAGACTTGGTAGGGAACAAAGCATCTGTATCATGAATATTTAAAACCTTGAATTATGCCGCATTTTAATGAGAAGGAAAACTAATATGTTCTTCCATTTACCACAAAAAAAACTTGTGACAATGTATGACACACGACCTACTCAACAGCTTGGTAGTCAGAAGTATTCATCCAAGTTCTAGAAATTTTGGAAGCTGAAACTTGGGAAACCCACACACCATGATGGTGTGCCTACATACGCTTTGTAGACTGTTTTTAAAATACATGGAGAACGTTGTCAGAAAATCTTGAGCCAGCTGAGATGTTACAGGACATGTATGTACCTCTTTTAAATATATGTCTCTCTTTTAAATAAACTTCTCTGCAAACAAGAAACTCCCCATGGTGAATTCTTCCTGGCAGTGTCCAAGTAGTGAAATTTAATACATATTTTAGTAGTACTGATACCAAGTAAATTTAAAACTCAGATGCTAGTGGGAATGATGCCGTTTGAATAAATGTCCATCCACTGCCATAACTGTCTTCAGCCCCTTTGTAGAACCACTTTGAGTGTCTCCAAAAAACCCAAGGAAATAGTGGAGTACTGCCTTTTAACACATGCTCGGAGTTGGCACTTGCTAAACCTGTGCATGCTTTGTGTGCTTTTCAGGAGTGAGTAAAAGAGACAAACATAATAAAGAGAAAAAAAATCCCATTTCAGTCTATGCTTTTATCAGATTAGCTCAGATGAAGTTGCACATTATACTACATTTGATATCTCCAGACAGGCTAAACATGCACACAGAAATTATAAAAAAAAATTCTGAAGCATACAAAGTCACAGAAAGTGAGAGTCATGCCAGCATTCAAACAGTCTCTGCATACTTCAGACGTCTTGCTTACATGTTTGATTATACTACTAGTGTGTTTTTCCCTTCTTGCTGTTCAATGCAGCTCTTACTGCCACTAAAAAATCATTGGGAATGATCTAGGAACTATGAAGTAGGCTGTAATATAAAAAGAACCTTAATCTGCTTGTTGGGATCTGCACTGTTCAGGTATGTGACGTTCAGATTTCCAGACTTGTCTTTACTTTTTAGATTTAGATAGTAAATTCTCTCTATGGAGTTCCAAAAGTGTGTGCTTTGAGAGGAACACAAAGCACACAACTCAGTGCACTGCTCTTTGCAGAGCTGACATGGCTCCAAGATGTTTTGTCATCCACAGTTTAGTGAAGAAGCAAATCTGTAAAGCTTCTTAGAAGGTCAGGTTGCCTGAGGTATTAATAGTATGTTTTACAGTCAGCAACTTGAGGCATTCTGTATGCAAGTGTTGTACGAGATACTGAGCAATTAACTGCATCCACCATTACTCCTCTGATCTGAGCTGTAATCTCAGAATGCAGAAAAATGAGATTTACTTCCCAGAAAAGAAAAGACAGACTGAAATGGAATCATTTGCCTTTGGGATTACAGATAGCACTGCGGACGCAAACTTGAATACTGCCAAGAACACATCCACTTTATCCACCTTCATCCTGCAAGCTTTTCCAATACAAGCATCTTGTGGATACAATTAGAAACTGTTGTCCAGAGACAAATATATTAAAAACAAATGAACAACCAAGATCTTTGATCTATTGAAGATGAAAGAAATCACAGCAGCTAACACTATTGCTGCAGAGGCACACTCCTTCACTATGCCTGAGAAAAAAACACATTTGAAAGTGGAAATAATGCAGTCTATGAAACCGAGGCTTCAGAAAACTCAAATTTGCAAGGTAGTGCTTCTCATCCCCGCTGCCTTTGCTAGCCACACTAGAAGCTAAGGAGTTCAGGACTAGAATCATTAGAAGTCGGATTTGTAACTCCCCTTGCAGAAACAGGATATTAGAAGTATGCCATTTTTAAGGAATTTGGATTTCTCCATTTTGAATGTGCATTTAAATCACTGAGATTAAAGGAGCCCCCTAAGAGACCCTGTGAACAAAACTGCAGGAACCCTATTTGAAGACAAATAGAGCTCATTCTTGTTCTAATAGGCATGCTCACAATAACAGGCATAGCATTAAAATTGTTACAGATAAATGACGCTGCACATACTTTGAATGAATCAGGGTGAAGAATGGAATTTCTAAATCCTGGGTTTTTGAGAACCAAAGATCTAAACCCAGGCAAAAGCTGTTCAGGTGAGTATATGCCTACAGAGCCATGATGTTCTCAAATCACAGACACAAAGATGTGCACTTTAGTCTATATTCACTGTAAGGATGACAGCCCAACAGCACTAAATTGAGTAGGAAAAACGACAGCGAGGAGATGCAAAGTTTCCTTTTGCAAACCATCCCATGGCTTCTCCTCGACATACAGACTGACACTGTTTAAAGTGTGGAAATACAAGAATTGAGAATTTTCAACAGTATCTCCAAGGCTGACTGTAAACTCTTCATTCTTCCTCATTTTACAGTCAGACTAAAATTCACTAAGCCAAAAGAATTATGTGCCCTCAGCATCTGTACTCCTCCCACTGAGAAGGACCGACACTGAACTTTTGCTCTTTTTTCCCACCTGTGTTTCTGTATACTAATGCTGACTAAATATTGCTTGTTTCCACTAATTACTTTCTTCCTAGTTACTCTGAAATTACTGTAACAGTAGGTTGACGCTTCAGAGCCTCGATGAACACAACCCCACTGAGGAATTAAAGGAAATGACAAAAACAGAGCAACTCCTTGCCTCCCTTCCCAGCAGCCATTTGGCATCATCTCTAGCTCCATCCTCCAAGCAGCATCTCGCAGGCACCAAGCACACCCATCAGCTGGGGCAGCACCACGCTGACCTGCTCTGCCCCTGCACTTCCACCTGTTGGGTGCCCAGCTCCGCGTGTGCTGGGTGCAAAGACCTGGAGTGCATGTTGCTCCTCAGAACCCATTACGTGTGCTGGAAACTTTCTGCTCTGTTAAATGTTGTACATCAGTTGCTTTAAAACCATTTAAAAGCCAGCAAATGTACATACACAGATTTCTGTGGTCAGGACATCTGCACTTTCTCAACTGTTTCTAAGCAGAAAAAAAAAGTGCCTATTAGTATAAAATTTGAAGAAAAATTGCCCACAGGAGGAATGGGCATTAGCCATGCTTCACTTCCCTCCTTTTTGTTGACATATGAAGCACTTTTTTTCTCTTCCTTTCTTTCCAATTCACAGTGGGTCTAAAGAGGTGAATCAGTGCACAGAGCAAAAGAGAGAAAGAGAGGGGAAAAAAGAAAAAACCCACAACCCTCTTTTTCCAGGCTGGGTATGAAATATGAAGGCCCAACAATTGTCTGAGCTCACTGCATTGGAATAACATTGGTTAAATTATGGATAGTTTTGAATAGTGTCACTTTTTTTTTCTCTGCAGATGGTTGTTCACACAAGGAGTCTGGCCTGCATAATTGTATCACTAATAAGCAGTAAGGCAATTAGTTGTGTAAGTGTGCTATAATCATTCTAACAGAAGAGATGACGAAGAGACAAAAAAAAGGAGGGGGGACAAAAAATGTCTTTTCTCAATTCATCAACTGACAGCCATAATTAGATATATATAATTGAAAATTCCACAGTAGGGGGGCCAGCTTATACAAATGAATTTTCTTTGCTTCTCTTATGCATTTTTTCCTTTTGCCTGAACATTCCCCCCAGAAAAAGGCAGAAAATTTGTCATTCCAGGGGAGCACATACTGTATGAACTGCAGGCTGCTCATTCAGAGCAATGATGTCAGAATAACATCTTTTCCCCCCCACTAAGAAATAGACGGCTTTGAACTGAGCCTTTATTAGCTGTTTTCAGCCAGTAGCAAATTAAAAAAACCAACAACAACAAAAAAATCCCAGCACAATCTTGGATGATCTATATCAGTTTGCAGGACGTGAAATGTAAAACTCTGAGAGGAAAGGTCACTTTTTTTTTTTTTCCCTTGACATGAAGACGGCTTGTTTTTGGTGCTGGGGGAAGAGTTCTGAGTTATAATAGAGCATTACATCATCAAGTATTATGGGAAGAAGGGGATTTCTTTTGTGCGAAGCCTGATTATCAAAGGCTATAATTAAATTTGGGCTAAAAATGCCCAAGTGCTTATGAGTTTGTGGAAACTATGCACAGAACAGCTTTCCACTGAATTAATCAGCTTGCAAGTTTTCATTATTATGGAGCTTCTCTTTTTAAACTGTAAGCTCACAATCACAGTCTTTTTTTTTTTTTTTTTTTTTCAAATCAACAAACTCCTAAACTTTAATTGGACAAACCTTAACTGATTTTTTTCCCCCTAAAGAAAGAGAATGTTAAGGCTGGAGCTTGTTAATTAAGTTATTTAAATGCCCTCAGTTGTGCAATAAATTTTCAAAGCTGCATATTTATATATATATTTTTTAGCATTTGTTGTTTTTTAGTTTAGAAAAATTTGGAAAAATCCCACAATAACAGAAGGTTTACAAAGAAAATTCTCATACATAAGAATGATTCTGGCTGATAAAAAAAATGAAAGATTAGAAAATTGCAGCTGATTGGAATTCAACTGCATGGTATGGATTGCTTTCAAGGACTGCCATTAATTAGTTTATTCTAAAATATTTTATCATTTGTTTATAAAAGCACTTTACGAAGGCTTTGTGTCAGATTTGTGTAAGGTAAAGTATCCCACGTAGTTGTTCTGCAACAAAACCATCCTAACTTCACTGAAAAGTTTGCTGAAATACTACACAGAAGTTTCCACAAATTCTAAGAGCGTGCGTTTGGTTGATTAAGTCAACAGAGTTCTATTATCTCAAAAAATAGCAGAGGCCAGATTTCAATCCTGAAGGCCTCATGGTAACACTATGAAGACGACATTAAAAAAAAATGCACGTTAAGATCTGGTCACCAGTACATATATACATACATATATATACATAATTAATTAGCCATACTTGTCTCACTTATTTTATTAGAAGTAACAACAAAAACAAGTCATCCTCTGTGTAAAAAGGAAAGTGATAAAATCTGTATCTCACTAGGAAAATTTACTGTAAGTAACTGTTAATTCTATTGTGATCAATATCTCTACCAAACTATTGGTACTTTTAAACAGCTCAGGGACCTTTCAACCAAAGAAATGACACGGTATCATCAGACATGAAAAAATAGTATTTTTTATCTGTCAAGTAGCAAACCAGTAACCGTCTGCCATGCAGATGTCATGTTATCTCTAAAGGAAAGAGCTGAACTGGAGAAGCTGGTTGAATATGACAATGGCCAAGAGAAGACATGGCGGCAGCTGACCGCTCACTGGTTAGGGCTGGATAAGTTCTTCCACACTCCAGTTTGTACTCATTTCACAGTCATTATATTGCCTCTAGACTCAGGTGTAACAATTGGCATCACTCCAATAAAGAAACTGGTGTGTTAATGGATCCATTTTAAACAGTCCCTGGAGATCTAGTGATGACAGCCCACCCTCTGGATGAGTGCTTTTTCATTCAAAGAAAGAGCAACATTTTTATTCTACTCAAAAATCTGCCTATTGGGAAGCACATCCAGGTGTGCACTGATCTCATCACATGGTCTACCAAGCTCTTTATGTTGGGAGGACAAGACATACAGAGTGAGGATTTGCCTTCCCCTGACAGATTCTCAAGAATAAATCCTCCAATATGCCATAAAGCAAAAATTCACATTACCACATGACACTTGGAAGGAAACTACCAATTTAATATCCCAGTACTAATCAGTATTAGGAACATTTCTGAATAATTTAAACTACACCAAATGTTATGGCTGATCCCAATGCGCTCCCATGGACCCCACTGCCTGCGTCAAAACAGACCTGCCATTGTCAGGCTATGCGTGTTTCTTGAGTCCCAGTATCATTCACATTCCAGAAAAGCACATGAATCCTCAGTTCAGTTCTTATTTGTTCATTATTTTAAGCTGCTCCTTATAAGAAGATATCATTTTTCAGTAGCAACAATACTATCAGAAATACACAAAGGAATGAGACTTATTTTGGAAATGCCTTTTTGAAAAACGAAAAAAACTGCATTTTTCCTTTTGTTGCAGCAGCTGTCTCAGGTGTTCTCTCTCTTGCACATAATATAACTGATCAGATATTCTGAAAATATATACTTAAGTAGTTAAATGAATAGGCATTCTACTGTATTATTTCTCTTAAAGAATTAAAGGTTTTATTTTATCTTAAAAGATTCTTGGCTGCATTTCCGTGGTACACAATGACACATTTGGTTCTTTGTACTTCTAACTAAATAATGACATAGTTCCTCTAAGCCATGAAAAATGTTGCATTTGACCAAACAAGAAAGGATGAACTTCTGGGAAATTCTATTCACTGGATCTTGAATTAGACCCAGAACGCTGGGACGAATCCTTTCTCTCCTTCATCCTCCTGCCAAACCTGGCTATAACTGCAGTGCCACTGCATTGTTTCTACCTTATTCATTGGGTACAGTGGTATCAACACAAACTGTACTCAACTGCTGAAAGCTTGATTCTCAAACATATGGATATGTTGAAAATTAAATTGCAGGGTTTATTTGAATTTATAGACAGCTCGGTGAATGTATTTTTGAGATACAGTCTCCGTCAAGGAGATAGATGTCACCTGCCATGAGGAACATGATTGTATAACGTTAAAATGCTACGTTCTCTTTGTAGGTAATTCTATTCAATCGCTTCTTGCAAAGATTTGGGTAATGAACACTTGAACATCTGTGGTTTTTGTTTCTTTTTTTTCAGTTTCTCGTTTCTCAGAATCTTGCTTTGGATTTATATTTTGTTATTGAATATGAAACTGCCCAGTTTCTGTTCCCAAGCTGCCTTTTGCATTATATTACTGGAATGTTTCTTCCCTGTTGTGAAGTTTCCTACTCTTCTAACCAAAAAAAAAAAAAAAGCATTGCAGGACAGAGTAAACAGGATCCATATGAGATTATTGAGAAGTGTGAGACAATGTATTCTCTAGAGTCAGACAACGCTGTGGGAACAGTCCAACAATCTTTCAGTGAAAGTGCACCATTATCTTGTTTGTTTAGATTCAAAAATTTCTTTTTATTTCTCCCCTCTGCTTTTTAATCATCTGGACAGTAGTAATTGGCATCCCATAATACAATTTAGATATAAATCATCTTCCTCAGATCAAACTTATTATCTGAAAAAAGCAGCTGGTCTTAAACACTAGATCATACCATGAACGAATGTAAGTAAAAAGCTTGCAGTAAGTAATTTAGTGCAAGCAATCCTTTTCCTCCCTGGAAAATTTTCTGTTACTTTTACTAACTGTCTGGTTAATTAATTTTTTTAAAATACTGACAAATTTTATTCAATTGCACATAGTCTGTAATCCTCAACTAAGTGTTATTTACTAGTTCAGATTTTATTTACTCCAAATTAACAACTCACAGAAGAAGGCTTGCCTAAATCCTTCATATCTCTGCCGCATATTAAGAATGTATGAAACTGAAAATACAACCAGTGCAATCTTTCTCAGACTCCAATCAAAAGTAAATATACCAGAGATTAAGTTCAATTAAAAAAAAAACAACAAAGAAAACAAGATGTCAGATATCCTTCTCTTCTCCAGAAGGCTTTCTGGTTAGATTAGAAAGTCTTGATCAAAATAATTAAAAAGTATTTTCAAATTGGAGTCTAAGATTACTTCAGTTGGTGTAGAGCTCAAAACAGAAAGAAGGAATTGTTTGCAATGTATTGCCAGGAGAGATCATTTCTTCATTTTATTAGTGGAAAGGTCTAATAGAAGTCGTAAATGTCTTCGGACAAGAACTTGAACCAAGTCAGTAAGATTTGAACCTTGTAATAACAGAGAAAGAAATGAAGGTGTAGATATATTTTTGAGATGCAACTAAAAAGAAATTTGTGTTTTAAAACCATGCAGAAACTCACTTTAGAAATGCCGAGTATTCCGTTTTGAATACTAAATGGTTCCACACTATCAAGCTCAATTTGCAGCCTTAATTTGATTCTCCTATTATAAACATGAATTTTGTGGGCACATACTGGTTTTCTCACCAGAAATTGAATTGAGGTTACACAAGCAAGAGTCACTGCTCTTGCCCAAGTTCTGAATGCCCAATTTGGCAACATTATGTTCCTCTGCCATAGGTGTTCGGGTTGAAACTACTAAAAGCAGACAAACGATTTACAGGCTCTGAAATTACTGTCAATCTCTTAACAACAATTCCAGCTTTTGGATGCCGACAGAACTGCAAAGTAATGGCAAAATGCTGAACTGATCAAGTCTCTTACAGAGTTGGTATAACAAATATGCAAATTAACCTCTTTCTTACTTCTGCCATCGCCCACCTCATTCCTCAAACCTTCTCCAGAAATGAACAAAACTCAAAACAGTAGAAGGAGGAGAGTAGCCAATCCTAGAAGTGAAAATGCGACTTAACCAACATATGGAGAACATGTATAATAGACATTGTAAAACAGGAAATGCATAAAGAAAATCCTGACTGAAACACTTCACACACACAAATCTTTCCAAGATAACGGAAAGGTGATTTTATCTCCCAAACAAAGCAGAGTGATATCCCAAATGTAGCACGTTTGGTACGCTAACCCGGTAGCAGTGGGAAGCTGTAGTGAAGCAGGAGGTCAGGCACTGCCATCTCCAGAATGGCAAGAAATGGATGAGAAATGTGATACAGGTCAGCTCATCAGGGAACCTTCCATCCCGTTGGTTAATTTTTACTAGCAAACCTCCTGAAAAGCACTGTGCTGTATCAAAAGCCTTGATGTTTTTAAAACAAAGAATTTATGGGCGCTGCAAGTGTAACCTGCCTTCCTTTGTTCACTGAAATACATCATCATTTTGTGCACTGTGGTAGCAAAAGTAATTTAGAGGATTCTGACAGAAATAATATATATATCATTAAATCTGTCCATTAATATACTCATGGTATTATAAACATAGCGGTTTGTGGATGACAGAAACTAAAACCAACTCATTTGTTTGTGTCAGTATTAAAATGTAATACATTTTCTTTTCAGATTCAAGCCAAGTGAACGGAGCTTTCTGCACAGAAAGTTATCTGACACACACACACACACAAAAAAGCACAAAAATCTCAGAGATTAAAATGTAACCTTTGAACATCATTTCCAATTTGCTTCAGCTCTTAGATATATTGAGATCAATGGTCCTAGCCTAGATCTAAGTTCAGGTTGCTCTCAATCAAACAATGCTCATTCACAAAAATAATTTTCCTATTTGCAAGAGAGTTATAAACTGTGACACCAATGCTTCTAGGAGGCCAGCCTAACATAATCAGAGACTAGAATTATTAACTTCTATTTGTTAAAAAGAATCTAGAGTGGTAAGACAGAAATGAATACTGAGCTACACAGAATCCATATTTAACAATTCTCCAATCTGTCTACTTGGACATGTTAATACTGTACAAAGCCCACATTAGTACTATTGATCCATACATTGAGTTCAATTGCCTGTTAACATACAAAAGAAGAACAAAGACATACATGCAGAGTTCTAAAAAAAAGAATTTTAGATACTGGACACAATTTTGCCAAGTGGATTTGAAGAAAACTGACTGAGGAACCATCTTAACATTTGTACACCCCTGTAGAATTGCAGAAGTCTTCTGAAGAAGACCAGCCTCGGACAAATGACAGGTTAGAAGCAGGATACCATGCACAAAGCTACTCTGGTCTCCTGCAATGTTATATTCAAAGGCTATTTCTACTCTGCGGATATTTCAGACCATCTTTACATATAATATCTGTGATACACAGCAAGCATAGCAACAAAAGCCTGTCAGGAAAGGAATCAAACATATGCTATCTAATTTTATGATTAATAACATACCTTGAAAAGGACATCCACTGCATCCTCATAGAAATCCTTGGTAAAGTTTGTGTACTCTTAAAGACTTCTGGACTAGAAAAAAAAAAAGAAAAAGATATTACAAATGCTGTAAGCCCAACATTGTGCTCTCCCTAAGAATCCTACAGAAAGCAACAATGTACCATGACTGGAAACATAATTTAATTTCACCATGGCTATACATTTATTGCCTTTAATGCGGGAGCAGCCGTCCCCATTTTTCTATCTCCGTTAGTTTATGTCTTAAAGAACACGATAGTCATAAATATCCCATGGGAAATTCCTAGCATCTAAAAAATTGACCAGTTATCTTCTTTGTATAGAGTTCTTATTTGTGGACATTTGTCATCTAACAGCAGCAGAGGGTATAGATCAAGAAGAAAAAGGACCAGTATTGCCTACAAAAGTGTGAAAATAGTAACTATTAGTGCCTGAGATCTCTTATTTAATGAAAGATCAATAATCAAGCTTGCATGTTTGATTGCCACAGTTCTGCATACAGCAAAGCATAGCTGCAGTAGAACTAATTGCTCTCTATTAAAGCAAACAACAAAAACAAAATTTGACTGGTTGATTTTGTATCATTAAGGAAAAAACCCACAACAGATTCATATTCCAATAGAGCAAAAATACAACAGCCTTTTGAAAGATTCTAATGATGACTCCGATTGCATGAACTGTCACTCCTAAAAATGAAATCTCTTTATAGGGCCTTAGTTCTCAGCAGTTATTTCTCTCTTTACAAAGCTATATGACACAATGTGATGTAAAAGCAAAAAAACAAATAAATTGAGCCAATCTTTAAAAAATCTAAGAAATTCAGGTCAAATTATCCAAATCATTCTCAAAATGTCTTCAGGTATTTTTTTTTTTAGTAAATATTGAGAAAAAGGAAAACAGAACAATTTTTCAGATCAACACCCAGTGCTATCTGAGGTTTAGAACTGTTTCCTACTAGCCATATTTTCCAAAAAACAGCAAAGTTCATGAGCAATTGAAAATCATTTGAAATTGCATTTTTTTTTTTTCACGGCATTTGAAAGCATTTTACACTTGAAAAGGGTATATGGAGGAACTCAAAATGAGGCAAAATCACTGACTTGACCCATTGCCATTTCAACTTATTGAGGTTCACTTACCAATAAATCAAACAGTATTTATCAGTAAGATGCAGAGCAAAGATGTCACTTTGCTCCTCATACAATGCTAGGACATAGAAAGCATCTCAAAGCAGTATTTTTAACATCAGTCCTTCTTGTTGTACTTGACATCACAAGTATAACTTCAGTTAGCAGCTTGTTTTCACTGGCCACGTAATACTTTCTAATATCAAATACTGGACATCATGACTTTTATCTAATTTTTAATGAGGCCATAATTAAGGCATCAGAAATACTACATCAAGAGCTGAAGTATCCACTCTAGCAAACCTTTGAAAGCAGATGCACAATTATTTTCTAATTAAATTCCATGGAAGTAGAAGTATCAACAGAAAGGAAGATGAATAAATATTGACTAACACAGGTGTTACACCTTTACCAAAATTACTGGCAAAGCTTAATGATAAACTAGCCAAACAATTCAGTGTGACAGGATTTGTGCTAAGATCTCCCACAGAGATCTGGCATAACAGCTGACCAGCAACACGAAGACAGCTGTTGTGTTTTCTTGCTTTTGCATGTGCTCCAGCACAGAAAGTTGCGTGGCTGAAGAGATTAAGTCTGACAGTAAGGAATCCCCCAGAAAATTCAGCAATTACTGTTCAGCAGACATTTTTCTCCCTAAAAAAACACACTTTACTATTAAAATGTTTTGTTTGTTTTAGCATACAAAGTGAAGCACCAGCACTCCCTGCAAAGGATGCTAAGTAAAGATGTTAGTGCTCATTTATGCTGATAAAGTAACAAATCCAGAACTAGTAGTGAGGCACCATGTGTAATTCACTAGTGGTAATTGGACTTGAAAACCACTACTTGTCAGCTTGTCGGTAGCAACATTTTGGGAGAAGAGCTATCAAAAGAAGCAGAGCCACACCTCAACACCACCTGGCACAGCTGGCTGGAAACTGCCCAGCAGTGAGTTCCCCTGACACAGTGTCACCAGCAGAGATCTGACTAGAGGCTGACACTCATCACAAAGTGTAGTCCAAGTATTACAAATGCTGCTTTGAAGAGCTCCACAGAAGCACAATCATTTCCCGATTCCCACTTTTATTGTACGTGTACAATATGAATGCATGTACTGACCAGCACAGATGCTTCTGAGATTGCAAGAGCCACGTCATGTTCTCTCTTTGCCTGATTCAAAGCAGAGATTTTCAACTCAGATCACTCTACCTTAGGCAGAGAAAAGACATGAACCTTCTACAGAAGACTTACAGAAGATACCTTTTACATTCTCAGGCTGTTCCTAAGTATTCAAGAAGTCTAAGACATTTTCTACATTAACGCTGTGCTTCATGAATACTTTGGCAAAACATACATAATTTAGCAGAAGGATATACTTCTATTACTTGGAAATTCTAGCAAAATTGTTTTTGCTGGGTGTAATCATGAGTCTTAATCAAATTAACTTTCTGATATGGCTAGGGAAATAAACATGTTTAAGTATTATCATAGTCATCTATAGTGAGTGTAGTGAGAAGTACACCTTTAGATGTTTATCTTCCTGATTAATTCTCCTTTTGTAACACCTGTGCACTGCTCAGTTACGTTTGTAATTCAAATTTTGCTTTTTGTTAGTAAATCAGGGAAAAACACCATGAAACTGAATTATAAATATTTTTGGAACAACAGTGAACTTTGCAACTAAATTGCTGTGTTTTGAATACATCACCCTTTGGTGGTACTAAATTATTATCTTCTAATATGTTGAACTGCAGACAAAAGCTCCTTATCTGCTTGGTACTGAAAATCTACCTGAAATACTCTGCTATTTTATGTTTTAACTTACATACAGAAATTTAAAACCAACAATTAAAAAATCATCAGGGTTAGCTGGATTCTCTACATTTTGTGCAGGAGTCCATGAAAGCCCTACTTGAATAATAAGAGCCCTCTAAGAACCATGTGAAAAAGTCTCAAACAAATTTACAGCACTCACAATTAATGTCTTGAAACCAATATGCTCAATAAATATAGATTAGATTTAGCTGCTGAGTGTTAACAAGATTACTATTCACAATGACCATCCTGCAAAGACCTGCTTCTCAAAGAAAAATAGTCTTTTTTTTTTCCAGAAAAAAAGGCTCTTCCCACAGTAAACCAAGAACTGCTGGCAAACTTAAAGTGTATACAGCCCAATTTCTATTCTCCCCCTCCTACTTTCCCTGCCTCTAGTTCTAGGAATCAGCTATTAGAAGCAGAACTCAGCAAAAGTTTAGATCAGGTAGAGTGGAAAAGGCGGAGCAGATCCACGCTGAGGGCCTGTCTGCTCTGCTCAGAAGGAAGTTATCTCACTTCACATATCCTCTCAGTGGCTCATAACAAGAGAGTTTTAAAAGACATTATTACACAACACTCATATCTAGAATTATTGTACTGTATGGTTTATTACTGCAGGCCTCCCAGTGAACTCAGCTTGCCAAAATCAGAGTGGTCTATCTGGAAACTGTATTCCGTTTCTATTAGCCTATAAACAAAGCATCACTGTTACTTAGGAATAAATGTAGAGTGTGCATTTTCTCTTTTTGAACTCAGATTTGGTTTCAAAATGTGTTCTTTACTGTGCTTATATAAATATGGGTATACACATATGCATACACACATGCAATCCATAATATTTATAGTCACACCAAGGAAAAGTTCACCCTTAAGCTGACTTCTGCAGTTATTTTGCCATTTTATTAAAAGAATGTGACTGAAATTCTATTCTCAGTACAATGTAGCATGCTCCAGCACAGTCTTGATATGAGGCATCTTGATCTTTTTACTGAGCCTAATTTAGAAAGCAAAAAATCTTTTCTGGTCTTTTTGTTCCCTCCTCCCCCATCCAGAGAAGGAGACTTTTTCCCGCCTTGTGATCAATTTCATGCCATTTTCTTTAAACAGAGATATCAAATTGTTAAACATTTTAACCACAGTATGTCCCGGTAATTCAATCTTTTGCATTTGCTTGGGTGTCCCAAAGTGTTTTGAGTTCAAACAGCACAAGGAAACAGCAGTGCTGGTCAGTCCCCTCTTAAATCTTCTTATGGATTTCATTTGCTGTGTGGCCTGAGAGAGGTCAAAAGGTTTTGGCACAGAAGTAGAATTTGAGAAATAATCACCTTATAGACCCACTAAATCAATCATAATTAATGCACTTGCCTAGTTCTGTCAGAGAATTGCTGCTAGAGGGCAAAATAAAGAGGCCCCCTCTAATACAATTTGAAAAGAGATCAGATCTGTCATTTCATCTAATAATTGAGCCAAATGAGAAAAGAGAAGGGTCAGAGTTCATTCGGTGACCTTATGTAAACCCAATAATACATAATTCATTTTCATTTTATGGAATTTATAAGATGCTGTAAACTGTCAGAATACAGACTCATCTGCTTTAGCTTCACCAAAATCTTCCTGCTCATCATGCAACACACTGAGCTGCCAAAACTTTTAAGTGGTATATTCTGGCAGAATAATCCAAAACCTTCATCAGGGACTGGCATTTAATTCATTCTTCCAAGCGTGTGAAGTTAATAACTGAATAAATCACTCGCAGCTCTTTCTGGATGATATAAAACCTGTAATTTATTTACTGAGTGTTACAAATACAGTTAAAGCATGTTTTCATGCAAAAGGGTTTCTTTTCTTTTTTATTATTGTTATAAAAGGTTTATTTATTTATTTATGAACATGGGATAGAAATACATATGCCCTCAGAATGGAATATTTCATTCCATCCCAAGACTGAGTCGACCACATTCAGGACTCATTTCAGTTATTACCTACAAACTGAAAGTGACCTGAAGACATATTTAGTAAACAGTTCTCATCGCATTGTTGTTTTTTTTCACTCAGTGCTGAATATTACTTGAAAACATCAAAACCATTACCTTTCCAGCCTTTCCTTTTTCAGTTTCTCTGCTGAGCTACGTTCCTTAATCAATCAATCATGCTGCCACTACCAAATCAGAGCTCTATCTGAGTAATAAAGGTGAATTGACGGTTTATGAGTTATTCCTCACTGCTTTGTCTCCTTTAACGTCAACACCACCAACACATATCAGAGCATCCGAGCATTCCTGACAGAATTTCCCAAGGCAAGGACAGACTTTTGGGGAGAGTTTTTTTTCTTTTTAATTGAACTAATCAACATTGAATTGAGGGAAAAAAGCAACAGGAAAGATTTGACTCATTCTGCAGTTGGCAACCAGAATCCTGGTGCAGAAACATTTTTATTTTTTTAAAAAACAACCCTTCTGATCCTAGATTTATTCAGACATGAGGTTTTTTTATACTGCTTTTTAGATGACTTTTAAAATATCCGATTGGATATTTTAGTTGGGTTTTGTAGTTTTTTGTAGTTTTGGGGATCAGTACTAGGTGAGCCAAGGCATAGTTACCAAAGACTCTATTCTGCAAATTATGCTGAGTGGAAGCATTATGGGAATACAGTATTGCATGGTGGTTCACTGGCTGGACACAATTAAGTTTCAAACACCCCACACCGACCTGATCTGTACAGCTATGACTAAAAAGCTCCATTAAGTGCAACAGATGATTCTCCTTGACACAGTGCATTCCTATACCAATTGTTTCCTACACAGACCAAGTAGGAAGTTGGGTTAGAAAGCACAGACAGAACACATGCCATGTTCAGCACAAATCATACTCTGCTCTGTCAGGTTCCAACGTATTCAACCAGAGTAATTTAGAAATGTCTTAAATATGACAAAGGCTGTTTCAGTATCTGGTCGGTCAACGTAAGGGGAGCACAGACTGGTTTCACATCTTCCCTCTTCTCAGCTGTGCCTAGCTGAAGACTGAGCCTATTATGGCTCTATAATGCAACTCCACAGAGATTGCTATAACCCTTAGGAAAGAAAAATGAAGTTCCATACTCAAATGAAACACGCTGTATGATGTCATGTTTCTATTTAGATGGGCAATACATGAAACAGCTACTGAAGAGCAGTACGGGTAGCCATTTCTGAAGGGCTTTGCAAGGAAATGTATTCTCTAATATCTATGGAGAAGTAAATGAAGGTACAGAAATAAGAAGTTATTTTGCACCAAACACCAAAAGTGAAACCAAATCTGTTGTTGATTGCTACCTTATACCTTATCAGTAATCTTCGTCTTGAAATTTTGACCTCATGCAACAAGCCGTAGAAGATACATTACTTGCTACTGAAGTTAAAAGTCAATTTTTATACATACGAACTGTAAGAAATATGTATGTCACTCTCAAGTTACCCTTTATCTATTTACCCTTTTTTAGTTTGAAATGACAACATCCTTGTATTTGTCATATTGTTTAAATCTGACCTCTGATCCTCAGGGTCACTGCACTCCCTGAGGTCATCTGTCCATCTGATTAACACATTCCATAATTTCAGAGGTGGCCAGTTTAGTGGTCTATCCCATTAATCATGGCAGAGGCACCAGGAGCAGCATGAAAAAAACACTAAGGTTATCAAATCCCCACAAGAGATTAGGAAGTTAGATAAGTGCAAGAAGTTTAACAAACAAAAAGTACATGGACAAACTAAAAGGCATTCAAGGCCTGAAACCCGACACAAGCAAAGCAGCATGAGAAAAACAAACATATCGGCAACTTTTCCTCATGCTCATTTCTCTCATACAGGATTTCATGAAGCTCTGATATTTCCTCCTACAGATAACACCCCTTCTAGGTCACAGAACAACAAGAAATAATCATTGCAAGCTTGTGGAACAGTGCAGATGTGAGCTGTGTACAAGACAGACAAGAGGAGCCAATAGCACAGGATCCACCTGCAAAGGGCCCCAAACCACCACAAGCACACTGCAGCCAGCAAGGGGATGCACACGACTGAAGGCACAGATTACGAGTTTGTTGATAAGGAGAAAAATGCATTTCTCACATCAGGCCTTTTTTTCTGTACTGCCTACTGGAGAGTAAAATAAGCATCTTGGCAAAAACAAATTGGAAACAACTTCACGGCATAGGACATAATGCTGAAAGTAAACAACACTGATTCTTGACACTTCGTTATTTAGAAAAGTGGCTGCAACATTTTCAGCTTTTCATCTGCCTTTCTTTCGTGCATTTTTCAGATAGCAAGAACAGGGACCTGAGTACTCTATGCTCTCAGTTGCTAACAATGGGATTTCCCTTGATATCTTGAACAAACACAGGGACTGAGTTTGAAAAGAGGTGTTGGCAACTGTCTCACATGGTTGGTCTTCCTTTGCATCTATAAATAAAGCATCTAAATGAACTTCTCATTGTAGTAACGTTTCCCATCAAGGCCAATTTCTATCTTTGAATTTGTTTGTGGATTTTTTTTTTTTTTAATTAAGCACTTAGCTTATTGAAATGTATTCATTTCCCACACGGAATTCTATTTCCAATTCAAATATTTAAGTTTCTCATTAAATGAATTTTCAAAAACATGTTTTATAATCAATCATACTCTGATGTTCTCTTTCAGAGAGTGGTAATCAGCCCTTTCATTTTATATATTTATCATTACTTTTCTATTATAGATTCCAGTAGTAATCAAGTATGTACCTTATAGAACACTTCTATTGGCCTATTATATCTGAATACACCATTTGATGTGCATTGAAATATATTATGCTGCATTATATAATGCTGTCCATTCATAACTATTACTATTGCTAATGTTAGGTTACAGTATAGCAATAAATACATTACAGTTTGCTTACTTTACCTTATTTTTGAAGTGTGTTGAAGTACCTTATCAACATTTTAACAACAAAAGTTCCATTTTGTCTGTCCCACAGCAATAATTTCTCCTATTCATGTACTTTATGCACCATAACTTTGGCTTGTTCTGAAATTTAAAACTCCATATAGTAAAAAAAGAAATTTTTTTTCAAAGTCTAAAGAAACACTGATACAAATAAAATATTTAGCTTTTTTTCCTTCATATTTATGGATACAAAATGAATATGCTTTTTGAAGTAATTCATTTGCGGAACCAGCTTTTACCAACAGCGCTGAGATTTCACTAGCTTTCTTTACTACTATGATGGAAATAAGTATAGGGAAGCATATTTTCCAAACATAACTCTATTATCATGGGGAAACTACTTCTACTACTTGCATTTTACAAAACTCTCATTCTTTAAAGGCATTGTAATTTCTTTTGAAAAGTGTTTTGAAAGTGACATTTTATAGAAATGAAACTAGAAGCTTTATGTATTGCTGCTAGTTTAATAAATGCTCTCACAATTAAAAGAATGTAAAAATAACTATGAATAAGTAATTTCTACAAAGTAGCTCGCAGGACAGCAGCATCTCAGAGGAATGACACTGCAACCAAAAGGTAGCTAACAGATTTGAAATGAAAAGAAAAAAAGACCCAGTTCCCAAAGCCAGAAGTGTAGTTACACATCTTTTTGTTGCCATTTAGCAAATGCTCAAGTCTCACCTGCAGAGACTTTACCCATCTCTTAATCCATTCAGACATGATCAGAAAGACTTGAATGTGTCCTCAATTTTGCACATATATTCATTTGTACTCAAAAATGATTGGTGCGCAACAGCAGCAATATCTCAGATCATCTTGAAGCCCAACAGTAAAAATGCTAATATTTTCATCACTTCACATTGCTGTGCTTCAAAACACACCAGGGCATCCACCAGAGCTGGTCTGAAACACATCCCCCCATCTGTGGCTAAACATTTAATTGAAGTTTACAAAGAGGTTTAAGATCTGACTCACATGACAGACAAGAGAGACAGAAATCACTGTAGATATAAGCAAGAGCAAATAATTCTATTTCTCTTATAAGATTAGGAGGAGACTTAAGCTGCTTGAAAGCATGTTTGCAAACTTTATCTGACACGGGAGGAGGGGGCAGCTACCAGTGTGTTTCTTTAGATGATCCCAGTGTTCTCCAGCCTGGAACCCTCTTTCCTTCCCCACAGCAAACCAAGTGCTCTACAGCTGCCTTCCCAAGGTTTTTCCCTACTTGTAGCTGACTGCAAGACGTAAAATTGAAACCAACCTAATCTCAATCTCTCTGTTCATTTCACGGCAGCCTGGAATACTAACACATACAATTACAGAATTGCAGGAGTAAGCAGGATCTGTACCTGAAGTGCAAAGCAAAGCCATCATGAAGAGCCTTCAATCTCCTGTCTGAGCAGGTAAGAAAAAGACTCTGTCCATCCTCACACGAACATCCGTGTGCACACAAAATCTTTAGTGGCCAGACATTTTGGGATCAAACAAATGAACAGCGCAGACCTGAGGGCCAGGATTTCAAGCAGCTCCCTTTACTCCTAATAATGCCTTCTGTGCTGCTCACTAATAACTCATGTGCTAGGTGGAGCCACAGTAAAAAGGCTCAAGCCACTTCTCAGTCAAATGCACAGATTTCCTGTGGCTGTTGTCTACATGAGATATGTAATCATTATACTATTTAAAAGCACTGTGGTCATATTTCAAAGTACAAAATCCTTTAGATCAATGAATTTATAGTTCTCTATGTGTTTCATAGAAGTACATTGTTAAGGCTATTATAAATAAAACACATACATACATTCAAAACTACCATGATTTGTTTACTTGCCCAGCTAAATCTGTGCATCCATTTCCTTGTTTTTGGATGGGGGATGTTGTTGGGATGGCTAGGACACGCTTGTTTGGAAAAGCAAAGCAACTCATGCTGAATTAGTCATGAAGCAATTATTGAATTATGACCATGCTCCCGTACTCTGCTTCAGGTTACTGATTTGGTCACTGGAGATTGTAAACGCCATCTCCAGCATGAGACGCAGCCAAGCACAGAGCGCATGGAGTACTGCAACAGAATGGGCCTGAGCTGTTTTCAGGGAAGGCAGGATGAGGACGAGAACAAAGGGCACCTTAGCACTGAGTGCAGAAAGAAGAAAGCACACATCCCTAGAGGAAATTTCAATTGGACATTTACATTCAGCAATCAAAATTCCAAAGTTTCAAATATGAATGGCAAAAGTTCCATATTAAGTGATAGAAGTGAATAAACAATTTAAGCACAAACATATATTTTAATACACTGAGATTAAGGCAACCATTTTATCACCACTAATATCCATTTTCTCCTGATTTTTCAGGAACAAGAGAGAAAAATCAATTCTCTGCCTCTGAAAATTTGGCTTAAATAAAGTCTTCTTGCTTTTTACCTTTAAGACTATGATAATCTTGGACTGGACTTCTGTAGTTTAGCATGAAAGCAGGATATCCGAGGGTCCCAACTGTCAGATTACTTTGTTATGGACAATGAGAAGGCATACAGGAACACAGGAAGAAGGCTGTGATATTTCCCAAAATTTGTTTCCTGGTATTCTACTCAAGACTGTCATAGAAGCTACAAGGATAGGGATTCTAAGCACAAGAGACACTGAGGAATTTCAAAGTTTGGTGTGGAAGCTATAAAATATTTTCTTTGTATTTTTGATTGAACTTTGTATTATCTGTAAAATACTCTGTTTAACTATTTATTAGCATTTTATTCAAGTCTCTTTTTGCTAATACTAAAACATGTTGACCGATTCCCTGCAAACCTAGAACATGACAGACTATTGGCTGTTACTTGCTTAGATTATAGCAAGACATTATTTTGCCTGTTCTCTTTAATTTGGGTTTCAAATCCTTTAAAAAATGTATTGTCTTAAAGATCCCCCTCGACCCAAGGGCTAAATAAAATAAATGAATTAACAATGAGTAAAAAATATATAGTCACAAGCTGATTTGTCCTGACTTTTTTCTTAATAGGAGGGGCAAAACCAACTGAGAATACCCTTTTTCACAGAAAGGCTGGATTCACAGTCTGCAAAGTGTGTTGATTCAGGTGGCTTTCAGTTGCTTTTTCTTCTCCTCTCTTTTTAACATGTCTTTCTGTCATTGTCACAGAATCAGAATCACAGAATCACCTGGGTTGGAAGGGACCTCAAGGATCATGTAGTTCCAACCCCCCTCTAAGTTCAAATTCAATGGTACCCTTACTTTCTACTTACAAACACCTCTACGTTCTCTCTGAGTACTTCACGCATTCTAAAGACATTTTGATATCTTTACAACAGTGAGACAATGAAGTGATATATTCATGAAGCTGATGGAATGACTTAAAGAATAGGTGCCTAAATCTGGACCTGGTTGATAAAACCAGCTCTCCAATTCCTATCTCCCAGCTGCCTGCCTGGGAAGATGATGCAGAACTACAGACGTGCCTATATGGCACCTGCTCCATAAGGAGAGGACTTGGTCTTAAAATTCATATTGGAGAAACCTCAGTCCAGTCTCTGTGGATGTGCTTCTGTTTGACAATCTTGTTCACTCCTGAAATCCACTCGCTCTCTTGCAAGAATTAAACATATTTCTTTTCCTGATTTCTATTTATGTTTAAAGTCAAGTTTGTGGAGCAAAGTTCGTGAAAGCAGCAGGAACTGACCTGAAGCTTAAAATACCTGCATCCTAGACTGTACTGACACTCCTATTAGTTCACATCTCTATATATCTTGATCTACAGGTAAGTAAATAAAAGAACATACCCACAAAATTCCATCATTTCCATTAAACAATTCTTTAGAAAAATACAGTAGACAAACTTATATTTCTTCTTAATACATCAGATACTCTGAGAAACCTACTGTAGCCTAAGAAACAAGAATGCAATTCTTTCTCAAATCAGGGCTTAGGCAATTTAAACAAAGACTTGCATGAAAAGTTTTTAAAATCTCACATTTTGCCATTCAAATCACCAGCAATGATCCTTCCCACGCTGTAGTGATGCTCACATTTAACAAACCAAATGGAGAATTATGATTGTTATCTAAAGCAGGGGCACAATTAAAGAAAATGAGATTTGTTTATAGAAAAACACTGGCTTGTTTTTTTCTTGGTTACTAGTCATGAGTTTAATTTTTAATGGAAAAGCATTGCTAGCACAATTAACACTCAATTTACATGTGCATCCATAGACCCAATTAATTAAATTTTATTGATGCCTAGTTGCTCTTTAAAATGCTTTCCAAATGCCTTCAAATTGATTTTAAGTGGTTGATAGTGAAAGCCTGCATGCTTCTGGTAGCAACCCTACAGATTTTCATACATTTATTTATATATTTTATATACATTTTTATACATGTAGCTTACATACTGTAAGTACTCACTGCTTTACACAATACTTTTTCTCAGAACATTCACTCTTCTGTATCAGAATTTAAAACAAAGTTATGAAAGAAGCTCTTAAAAATCTTTCAATGAAATACAAAGTACTAAAATTGGAGGTTTTTTAATATAAAGTAATAAATAATTTGCATAGAGTGGCAATATTGCTGATGTTAGCTAATTTTCATATTTTGGGATTCTTCCTGCTGCCATGCTTTTTGTAGTTCTCCAGGTGTAAGTTTCTGTTTTGTTTTCTAGTTGGGATTCTGGGTCTTTCTGCTACACCTCATTATGACCTCAGACAACAGCTGTAAACCCTTCTTTTCGAGCTCAGTTGGAAGCTGGTTTTCATGGCATCCTTTATCCCCTGAATAAGAACCTGCTTAGCCTGATTCTTGCCTTGATGTTTCTTATCTAGATCATATCCTACATGAAATGCTATCTGAGCTGCAATAATGATAATATGTATTATCTCATAGATACCTTTTCAAGCAAATCCTTTTCATTCACAATTCACAATTAATTATCAATTGGTCTGAATGTCTAGCTCTCAGTCAGACTCCATAATTAGCCCTCATTGAGATTTAATCGTTTAAAAAACAAGATTATATAAGTATTTGCACATATATGTCTTATATAAGTACATTGTCAAGATATATTTCAATTTTATATATTTACATCGACAATTTAAAGAAACCTTTTTCTAAATTGGGTTGAGTGCGAGATTATACCTGGAACAAATACTACCCAGAGGATCAGAGACTAATTTTTCATTCACTTAACATTGTGATTTAAGCAGTATTAGCCATCATATCATTTCACGCTAGCAGAAAGACGATCAAGATGATATTTTATTTACTAAAAAACTGTCGAGAGACATTAATAATTTCATGCTGAGTTTTCTAAAAGGAATGATTGTCCTGTTGCATATGGTGTAATTTCCTTTCCTGATAACTATAATAGTTATTAAGCACTTATTTTCACACTGCCAGGCATTTCATAAGTGGCCACATTAAAAGAAACAGAGAACGTGAAATCTTAGAAAAAGATAAAGAATTGTAAACAAAAAATGGTTGATATTTACAAATCATGATTATAACCTTGGAGACTGAAAGAATGTTATCAAACTATTAAAGTAATCTATGCAATATTTTTCTTCAAAAAAATACATTAAGCTTATTATGTATTTGTTAAGTCTGTTGAAAGGTAGATACAGTTCTAACCCCAACTTGTCAGGACAAGATGAATATAAAACCTAGAAAATACGCGACAGTACAATTGTTCTTATCAAAATGATGATTCCTTCATTATCAAAATGATTTCATTGGTTTGGTGTTAGTTCCATACATTATTCTTCTGAGAAAGACTGAAGTAACTAACTCCCCAAAAATACACCTAACCCATTTTGCAACACTGTAAGTGAATACATGGTAAAACAAGAGATTCAATAGCAGCCACTTTGAAGTGGACAACTGTATTTCTTTAAAATGAGATATTCTTCCAGGTTTCATTTCCTGATAATTTCTTTGGGAAACCTTTTGTATTTTTTTTTCCCCAAGGAAAAATGAAGAATGGAAACTACTTGTCTGTTCAGGCCAAACAAAAATCGTCATCCAGAAAAAACTGCTCAGCATGCACTGGAGTCTAGATAGATGGAAACAATCTTGGAAATATCTACAACCATCCAGGATAATCACATATTTTTGAAGATCTGCCTTTGAATAATTACTCTGCTTGATTTGGAACAGGGACCCCAAATATGTTTACCCTGCAAATCCAGGGTAGAGCAGAGGAAGTACATGAGTACATACAGGAGACTCTGACAGGTCTCATTTCATTTTGAAGAAATTAGCAGAATATTTGACTTTTTTTTTTGCTTTCATGAAACAGGTAGAAAATCCTGTTACATTTTAAGTTTCAATTTCAATATGTTTTTATTAAAATAAACAATCAAACCTACATCCACACTTTTTCTTATGAGAATAGAAATTATTTAATGAATCTCTACAAGCAAAAAAGGCTGGGGTATATTAGTTGCTTTTTTGTTGTTGATATTTTTAAAGCAATAAAGGCAGAAAAAGGAAATATGGTCCCATTCGGAAATGTTTACAGAAAAGAGGTGAGATTCCTTTTTTTTTTTTTTCTAAATTGAACACACAGAAAGACGCTGATAGGATTATGAGAAAGAAATCCACTTACAGTTTTATAAAGATTCTGTGTCTACTAAGAGCTGTAAAATTAAATTCTGATGTTGTCTTCATCTGCTATCATTTTTTCTTAGCTCAGTCTAAAATTAGGTAAGGTCACCAGGTTGAAAATTGCTATGATTCTGAGCGGAGCCCTGCTGAAGTTTTCACCCTAATGATCGGTTTTGTGGGCTAGTGATCAGGTGGGAGAGTCTATACTGGAACCACTTTTAGAGTGAAAGTAGTAAAAGTAAACTTAAAAAAAAAAAAAAAAAAAGCTAGGAAAAAAACCTCAATCCAAACCCACAAAACCAGAAACTTGTATGCTCACAGTCAATGCTTTGGAGAAAGATATTATACATATGTGAATTGTATGGGAATGTCACACCTAGGATCCAGTTCTGGCTACTTTGGGAAGCTGGATTGACGGAGCCCTCTTACAGAAGAGATTACATTAGAGACTAGGAAACAGAACACATACCAGAGATGCTATCTTTAGCATCTTTAGAAACCCAGACACAATGCTATAAGTATGTCCAAGCGTGACATAAAGCCCAAAGACCTGCTTGGAATTTAGATGGCGTAAACTGAGAATCTAAAATCTGGGTCATCAGATTATCATCAAGGCAGAATCTAACTGGCTTTTAGGGTTTAGGAAAGATTTTCCCTTTTTCCATATGGAGATTATGCCACTGTCATGATGCAAGAGCGTTTGCGCATTTCATTCACCTACTTCTGAAGCCTATGGTCAGACAGAAGATAAAGGATCAGAAATATACTGAGTTTAATTTAGCACACTGGATAAGCACTCTAAAATTTCTACAGGCTCAAACACCCTCATACACGCTATATCGTATTACCTTTAATCTGCATCATCCTTTTATACTGACATTCCAAGTAAGTAACAATGTCACCAGAAAGAAGGGCAGATTCAAAGGTTTTATTCAGGCTGGTGCTGCTCAGCAGTGGCAAACCACATCAATTGGCCTCTGTCTTGAGCAGAGCTTCCAGTACTCAGTGTGTCTCCATTTCCCAGCTACGTTCAGGGCTTGCGTTGCCCATTTCATCTCCTGATTATGTTGACTGAATCTGGATGAAGTAGTTATCTGTATTCTGACATCTGGAAAGGTGACAAAGTGCTTTAAAGCCTCACAGGCCACTACGTCATTGTTCTCCACTTGTCTAAGGAACTCAGTTAAAACTTATCAAACACGAACTGGGTGCTCAGTCCTGTGAAAATCTCAGTCCAAGAGGGACTGACAGACTGGTTCTAGACAGACACGATCTTCTTGGCTCTCATCAACAGTTTTGATGGCATGGGCAGTGCTCAGGATACTGTGCAATTACCTTGATGTTGGCAGCCACTGTCACATACCTAATTCTGTTTAAATGTGGTTTTCTGGCACTTAACGGCAGTTCCCAAATCATAAGTGGCCATAAGATGGTTTTGTGAAGCAACTCAACATTTAACACTGCAATGTAAATAACATGCTATGTGGCGTGTTTTATGTGAACTTAAACTTTTGTTTTTCTGTGTTTTACTTTTTACAAGTTCTCCTTTAAATGGAGATCATAGGCCGTTTCAGTTCCAGGTCAACAGAGCAATACTGATATTCTCACAGGGGGTGCAAGCTTGAGTTATCATGTATTGCACTGAAAGAATATCAGTAACCATCATTCTAAGGAACCTCTTACTCCTTCCCTTCTATCCAGATTGAAATAACATCATCTACGTTAAAATGAGATTTAAAACTCATCTTTCACCTTGAATTATTGACAGATCTACACTCCATATTGGGATTACATCTTCTACTTCATAATATTTTAGCAGTTTCACGTAGCAGTTCATGTTGAGTGACAAAAAGAAAATTTGAGGGTGCTCCCTCATTTCACTATGTAGGGATCGAACTTTTTTGTGCAAAGTCATCTTTCTCAAATATTCACAACGAATATACTTCAAACCAAGATGTTCAGAAGGTCCTTGTCTGATTTTATACTTTATATTTCATTTTAAAATAGTCTGTATCTTATATATTTGATCCTTCTCATCTCTGAGGTACTTGTGCAAACAATAGCATTTTATCTAATAATGAGATGTAACCATACATTATAGCAAGTTCAGCCTTTACTGTGAAAATCTGGGGTTAGGTTTTTGGACTGCTTTATTATCCATCTGTTGTACTCAGTTATCTTTAACTTAGTATTTGTCAAGATTCATTAAGTCCAGCTGACACATTAACAACTACAGTTAATACAGTTAAATATCCATCTAAAGCCCTTTCGTACCTGGCATTACTGAGTGGGCAGCAGAGACAGGCATGTGCACTTCCACACAGCTGTATGCTATACTAACAGTGAGCAAAATGTTTACTGGAAATGACATATTTACAAGATGGAAACTCAGATTATCAAGCACCATAGTAATTTTCAGCATCATGTGGAGACTTATGAAGATAAATAACATAAATCCACTTATGACTAAAACTAAGTTCAGCAGTGTTTTTTTAAACTATAACATTCAAGAATACAAGCAAGGTGAAATACAGAGAAATAGTACCTTTTATTAGAAGAGCTAATATAGATGGGAAGAGACAATGAGTACTTTTGAGCACAGAAGTTCTGAAGAAAAGTTTTCCTGCTGGAAAAACATGTCTCTCTTCCTCTGCCTAAAAAAAAAAGCCACTCTAATAAAAAAAATATTTCTACTGTAGCAAATAAATAGTTAATTGTTTATAGAAGTTCAAATCACAGGGGAATAAAATTTAAAAAAAAAGTAATTTCAAAAGATTTTTATGCAGCTAATAAGGCAGTTCACAAACAAGCAAAGGCAGTTTATAGTATGAAAACAAACAACCATAATGATACCTGTTTCTTTCAGATGACTTACAAATGACAAGATCAGGAATAATAGCTTGAAAACATGGTGTAATTAACACTTTGCTGAATTGGATTCCATTCTGTTTAAAGAGAAGTACTTCAAATCAATCATGTACCTCCAGTTTTCTTATCTGGGAGTATTAAAGCATATCAACTAAACCCCAAGTATCTGAATGGCTATAATGATGATGGAAACAAAACTGAAACAAAATGTGAGCCCTCCAGAGACTACATTAACCTAGAAGGGATTCCCAAAAGTAATACCTCCTATTTTATTATGCTGGCCCACAGTGTCAAAGGTGGATGTTGGTGGTAGAAGTTGAAACCATCCTACCAATATTCCATTACATTTTGTTGCTGGTTAACAGATGGTAGCAGAAGGGCAGTCTGACCAAATGGCATCTGATATGGAAATACAGATGAAGCAAAGGTATGTCTTTGAATTTGTCCATATGAAAAAAACAGCAGCCACTGTCATTCACTGATGCTTGCTGAACATTTATGGAGACGAAACAGTGGATGTGAGCACAATGGGGCTGTGGGTAGTGTGTTTCAGTGCTGGCAGAAGCAATGTCAAAGGCAGGCCACTTTCCAGACTGCCATGCAGATTGTTATGAGGATGGAATGATGGAATGCAAGCTCTCCATCAATCACTGGTAAAAATGCACAGCTAATGGTGATGACTATGCTGAAAAATAGTATTTTGTAGCTGAAAATCAGTGTTATTGTGCTCTTCAAATGTGTTATAGTTTCCACGGAAATAAATAGAAGGTGTTACTTTCAGAGTTACCTACATACAAAAGCCTTCTATCATTATCAACCATAGCTAGCTAGAAGTTCATCTGAAACCTCATAGCCTCTCTAACAGCTTGTTTCTGTAGCAGCTATGAAATGTTCTGCCTGGTACGTTACAGCTAATGTGCAGAGAGATGGTGACTGCCTGCAAGAGCAGACCCAAAGCTGCCTGAGGCATGCAGGAAGCAGCTGTCCTTGGGAAGCGTGATAGGCATTATGTTAGGTAGAGCTATGTAAGAGATTCATGTTATGGTGGTCTTTCAGTACAGTATGCTGATCACAAGAAGGCTATATATGTATACAAAAATCAATTTTTCATTTCATTGAAAAGTTGGATAAATGTTTGTATTATTTAGTTTGAATGGCCTGTTACCTAAGAAAGTCTTTAAGAAAATTATCTGTAACACTATAAAAGCTTAAGTGAATTACTTCATTTATCTAGCATGGTAAAATTTACATGCTACATAGCGAATAGACTTCTGATAATTCTAATTGAAAAACTTGACTTCTGAATTTTCAGATTTAGTACCCACTTAAAAGATTTCAGATCCTAATGCAAATACACCAGACAAGGGAAATCCACAGTCTACAAATCTGCCACCTTGCAGAACGATGCACTCCGGCCTAAACTTATCTAAAAAATACAGACATTTCCTTATGTCATAAGAGGACTAGCCACTCTTACAAGGGGAAATAATGAGAAATGAGAGATCTTGTAACACAAAGTTCTTTAGAAGCTCCCCAAAAGTATCATTACAAAAGCAATAACCCAGGGTCACCCCGTGGTAGAGCACTCCATTTCTTTCTTAAAAGCTTTTGTCTACCTTTTTATTTATTTTTTAAAGTGGAAACTTCAGAGGCAGTTGTTAAACTAAAAACACCCCTCTAGGCTTGGGATGAAACTAAAAATAAAAATCTTCCTCACTGTAGAGCAGTATTACACTCCTTCCTTTGCAGACTTAATTCATAAAAATGTCAGCTATTAAGTTAACGTTATTTAAAGGGCTTTAGGTTGTAGTTATTGAATGCAACCTAAGCTATATCCATAAAGGTCTGACACTGATCCTTGGTTGTATAAAACATGATACAGAGAGGCACTAAATAAATAATCTGTATACAGTTTCCAAAGCATCTCTATTTATCACTGCGTTAATGATAAGGATCTGATTTAACGTGAACCTTAGTGAGGGTCAAATCCTAGCACAAGCTGTAATATGATCTACAAGAGTGCTGATAACCTGAAACAATATGAAAAAACCCTGTCAGATAAATAAAACAAACCAGTTGTCCATTAAACTGCTCAAAAAGAGGCCAAAGAAACCAAGTGTGGATGGAGCTGTTTCTTTTTCGTAAAGCACAGAAAAGCTGCACCTGAAGAACAAGTCTGTCTTGAACTAAGCAAATGTTATTGCATAGAATAGCAAAGAGTGATCTTATAAGTGTGCAGAAACTCATGAGAAATAGTTTACATGTGACCTTGTATCTCTCAGAGACCTCAAAAAAACCACATACCTCCAAATAATCAAAGACAAATGTTTTTGAGGTATTACTGAAAGGCTAACGCTAAGTTCAGATCATAAGTGAAAACTGTATCTTTAGGTTTAAATATATGAATTCTTAACAACTCATAACACAAATGAAGCTGTTGACTAACTGAGCAAATTTTCACTTCTCTTTTTAAAAAAAGAAAGAAAGCTCTCAACATTCTGGGGAAAAATGAGGAAAACATAAATTGATTAGAGATCAATCATGCATATGCGAAAAACCACAAAACAAAGAGTGTCTGGTTGCCCTTTACTCAAACTCCACCCAGTTACAAAATGCTTGTCTCGCACTCTCATAATATCAAGGTTTGGTTTCTAATGTCATTTGCATTAGGGCTATCAGCCAAAGCAACGAAACTCAGGACTGAAATTCAGGAAATTCCCATTCCACCTCCAATTCTGTTGTCCTAAAAACTTTTTTTGAGCATGTGAAACTAAACAGTAGTTTCATCTTTTTGTTGTTTGTAATTTACACATAGAACTAGGAACCTCTCCTAACTTCAGGCACTGTCTGAACAAACAGATACTCTGTTGGCTTGAAGACCACGAGAATGTAATGCCAGAAAGGGAAACTAAAGCATTGGTAATTTATCCAGCTCTCAGTCATCTTGAAGTTTAGAAAGGTTCCCAAAGGATGGTCAGTAGTTTTCTCTGACATTAGAATGTCTTTTAATTGAAATGTACAATGGATAAAAGATTTCATAAAAATAATAATTTCAATAAAACCACATTTTTTTTTTTTTTTTTACAGAGTAAAATTGATATCTCTGGAATAAAAGGTATTTTGTTCTAGCTTCCCCAGTTTAACTATGGAACTGGTGGGATCAGGGTATTCCCACGTCTTTTCCATGTATTTTGATTTACTGCCATATTTTCCTGTCCATTCTGCATCACCATTTACAATTATTTGAGAGCAAACACGCAGCAAAATATAGACTTTAGGCTCAGGGTAACCTAGAAAATTCTCCGGAACAGCTGTTCCTCAATCTGTTTATTTGACAGACCAACCATAGAATGGAGACTGGTTTAGGTTGGAGGGAACTGTAAGGACCAATTATCTCCAAGTCCCCTGCTACGGCAGGGTTGCCAACCACTAGCTCAGGCTGCATAGAATCTCATCCAACCTGGCCTTGAATGCCTCCAGGGATGGGCATCCACAGCTTCTCTGGGCAACCTATTCCAAAACATGATATCCTAATTTTTAGCAACAAGTTTTCTGTTGAAATAGAAATTAATTTTGGCTCTGCCACTGCTTTATTCAAGTGCCAAATAATTTATTCAACTGAAAAGAGATTACAAACAGGGGTTTGTATAATCGGAGTGAACAATTCTGTATTTACACTGTAAAAATGTGTGAAATTTTACATTCAGATTCTGTCCAGATTTTAGATTTGAGAAAGTCCGGTTTTTCAAATGCAATTTAGAAGGAAAAAAAAAAACAAAACAAAAACTTCTGAAAGCTTTCAGTTGTGTCATTCCTACGTACCACCTTTTCCGCCTCCTGGAGTTCCAGCTTGGCCGTGAGAATCAAGGCTGGTACGTGGTGGCGGCTAAGGCAAATTGAAGCTTCTCCCCCCAGGTCACTATTAATTAGACTTCTCTTCTGCCCACTCTCTGTTTTTCTCAAATAAATCCTGTTAACAAGATGATTATATACCTATTTCAGGAAATCAAACTCCATTGACACTTCCTGCACAGGACCTGGACATCACAAAGATACAAGACAATCTGTGAGCATCTGCTTCCCTATCAGACTTCAGTAAGACAAATCTCTGTAGAAAAATGGACGACTTTCCAGAATTCTATGCAGTCCATGTTATTTCTATGGAGGAGGAATCAGTTTATAAGAATATCAATTTAAGACAAATGTAATGAAAATCTAGTTTTCATTTTAAAAAGCTAAGAACATATTAGAAATGCAGCACCATTAAGGAGGCTACAGTAAAAACAAGTATTTGCACATTATTCATGACCTTGTTTCTTTGCTTTTTATGAAACCCTGCAGCTCTGCACAACTGTGTATTTAGGCAGAATATCTTGAAATATGGGAAGCCAAAATTTCACATATTACTGGCCAAATCTATGGTCACTTCTAAACAACTGAATTTATTGCTTAGATCATTCCTAAACAACAAAATCTGATGTAATCAAGGGTACAGTATATTCTTACTGTTCAGTGTGAGTGATACCTTCACTAAGTTCAGAGATGTGTCTACAGCTGCTTGTCCAAACAATGTTAAAGAAATGAACATCTGAAAATAAAAAGACCAATGGAAAGTAATTTATAATTAGAGGAGTAATTAAACTCCACGCCCTGATAAGAGTGCAGCCCGGCATGGACGTGTTGGGAACTGCAAGTCTCATGACAAGGGGTGCCCACAGAACAGGCCCGGGAAGGGCAGGCAAGGCAAGGGCAGGAAGGATGCCTTCTCTCTATCTGCCTCCCATTCAATGCCTGCTCTCCTTGGTGAGCACCTCTATGGGCATCCTGAACTCCTTAGGAGGGCAACAAACACCATCCACTTAATACTCCATAATACTTCACTGTGTCTGCTTGGTTGCAAACACAGCCCTGGCTTTCACCATCAATTACCACAACCCATCATACACACATTTACATATTAAACTTTTGTCCACAAATGTATTTTAGGAATAAGCTAAACTTCAAGCTCACTGACCCCATTACCTACTGACAGAGGTGCCCTGAATAGCCTGATACTTTCTTAAAACTTCCTTCTTAATACTTGATCATCACCACAAACAGGCAGACCACAAAAAACGCCTAGAGGATGTAGTAAACTCAACCTGAAATACTGGTACAAATGATATATTGTTTGAGGCCAAGCAAAACATTTTAAGATACTTCTAAGGAAATCCAGGGACATGTCAAACTGCATTGACAGTGATGTGAAGAAGAGCCATTATCTTTCTTCACATTTTTCCCCCTTCTCCCTGGGAGAAGACATGCTCAAATCTCCCACTTCCTGAGAGTGCCCCAATTATCTGGTTTGGTGAATAGCTCCTGTTCTTGCAGATTTGTGTGCCTGCTCAAGAAAATGCTTATTTTGATGAAGTAGAAGAGGGTCTTATATTTCTATTCCCAGATTCCCTTATCTCCAGCTCAAGAGAACCCCTTGGAGATAGAAGATGCAGATTTAAATCCCCCTAAACAAAAGTGATCTGAATTTTCAAACTTTGAATAAAATACTGCTACACGCAGACTGATTAGAAATGAGAACTGTCGGATAGATTTTGGGACCACTGAATCTACATTGTTTTGCTGACTGTAACACTCAAATCAGTTCCAGCAGCTCTGCCAATAAGTTTCATCCCCAAAAAGGCTACACACTATTTTTGTTTCACTGTTGCAGTACACGTGGCAAAAAGGAATTTCAACCGTTAATCACCTAAAATAAATGTTGAATAATTTTATCAGAGAGAAAAGAGACTTGTTTTCCATGCAGCCACAAATCTGATCTGCTGACACTTACAAAAAAGCTACTTTGTGTTTTCTGCACCGATAAGAAATCCCATGTGCTCATTCTGTGTCCCACTACAAAAGTAAGTCAGCCAGGGATTAACTTCCATATGTTCTTTTAATTGATTTAACAAATATAGATAAGATAAAGATACTTATGTGGCATTGTAAAGAGCACAGACTAAGACCTTGTCACCTTCTGCACCTTCCCTTTGGGGGGATTCTGGGGGCATTTCTAGCAAAAGCAGCAGACAGTAGAGTAGATATGCAGGAATTTAGGAAGTATTGATACACAAGGGGGGAGAGTTTCATTTTAAGTTCTTATATGAAATGAGCATCACAATCATATTAGTTAGAAAATAATTCCATAGCCACTTTCTTTGCTGCATACTAGCAGTATGCTTCCAAGCTTAATTGTTAAGATCTCACTTCAGAATGCACATGTATTCTGCATCTTAGTCCCTCGTGCAACACACTTTAAAGCTGAAATCAGCTTTCTAGAAATTCCTGAGAAGCAGAAGCCCTTGTAAAGAATATTTTTGTGCCCCTTTGCTGACATGCTCACTGCCAGCCTGACTACTTTCCAGCTGTAATCTCTGAATGCATGCAAGCGGTTGCTTCTTTTTGGTCACAGCACATTACATGCTGAGATAGTGATGATCTGTGGGAATTCAGGAACCCGCTCAGAATTCTACATTTTATATGGGAGAAAATGTCAGCTGTGGTCAGCTCCCTGCTCTTTTATGGCTGACTTTTACTACTCACTCCTGCCTCTGACTGCCTACCTCCTGAGCAAATGTTCAAAAATTCTATTCAAATTGCTGAAGCCAGCTTAATCTCACAGAGAATAATACAGATTCAAAGGAGGAGAAGTGTTGTTTATTAGCAATTACCATGAAAGTCCTTCCTGTAATTAACCTCAGCTTCATGGACACTACTATTTGCACTTCAGCTATCTCATAAACAGGGGCTACATTTCCATTATTGTTAGGGAAGATGAGTCACTGCAGAAGAATGCTTATCTCAAGTCAGTTTTAACTAGCTTTTGTCTGCATGAGATATTAGTCACTGGTACCTACAAGCTTACAGGAAAGTGCAATCTGGGCTTCTTTTTCAAAAAGCCCCTTTCCTCTTCCCCTTGATACATTTGCAATGCAACAGTAGCAGCATCAGGGCTGAGAAATGTAAGAAAATTCTCTTTTCAGATAAACATACACTCGGCCTGTATGATCACTGAATCATAACCAACAAGAATTCCAGATTCTGCCCAGCTAACCGGAGGTCTAAGAACTGAATAACCCAACATTTGCTCTGTAGGCTGTAAAAAGACAATGGTGAAGGATGTTTTAACTTTTTCCAAGCAAAGAGTTGAGCTACAAATCAGAGCAGTGATGTGTGCCTTTCGCCTGACAAAAAAACTATTTGCAAAGCACGATCAAATATGAAAATACTACAACAATGCACATGCCTACATTTTTGCTTTGTACTTTGCTTTCTACTTGAAACTGAACAGTCTGAACCTCAGGAGATGTTAATAAAAATACTTATCACACAAGGAACAGAAACATCTCTCTCAATTCTTTGAAACAAAAAAGGATTAAAAAAAAAATTCATTAACCCTTCAGGACACTATGTAAGTGCAGAAAGAATTTCCACATCCCACCACTCATTTGAGCAGGAGTGAATCCACAAGGAGCTACTGCAGGTATTCTGTCACAAGACTGGGGCCTTCTGAAGGGTATTCAAGAACATCTTTCAATGTTTTGCAGAACAGGAATGAGTTCAGAGGAAAGTTAAAGCTTTACTAGTAATACAGTATTAAATAACATACTTGTGATTCTTGCAATTTGACTGCATCCTGAAGTAAAATCTGAATGAAAGGACAAATCAATTGCCTTCCTTGTCTGTTTGACTGTCAGGCTATGAAGGAACTCCCAGAAAAATAAGAATATGAATTAAGAGTAACTGGGACGTGAATTTCTCCTCACACTCACTGCTCTGAGAAATTTCATTTCATGTTTCCAAGTGCTAATTTCAGACTGTTAAAGTACACAGAATTTGGCATGAGCTGCAAGGTCACAGATGGGAATTATTCCTCTACTTTAGATGTGAGTTTATTGGGCATTTGTCATTTTACTGTTATTTTTCTCTTGTGGAAGAGGTTTTTTTTTTTTTTTTTTTTTTTTTTTTGCATTGCTAGGTAACAGCAATACTGGAAAGTAGACCTGGATTATTTCACGCAAAAGTATCTGCCTTTTTACATCTACGCCAACATGAAGGTAAGTTTTAGAAAAAATCTTTTCTTTCCCTTTTTTTTTTTCTTTTTTCTTTTTTTTTTTTAAAGCATTCTTAACGCTGCTGATACCGATGACATTTGATCAAAATGAGCCTGAATACCATTCTCTTGATGAGATTTTTTCAATGTATACACTGAACCAACTGCAGACATAAATTTCACAGAGGTCTGTTTTTTGCTTTCCCAGTGGGAGTGGCAACTGAATCTGGACCTTTGCCACACTGGTTGTGCAATTCAGATCACAGTACTTATAGAGACGGGATGGTCAGTGCACCAGCATACTAATGCATCCGATTACTAGACTGGCCATTGTTAGCATTTTAGAAATTAAAGCAAACCCACGATTTAGTGTCGGAAAATACCAGTCCATGTGATTTTATGATTAAAGCATAACTTCACCACTTACTTCTAAATGATAGTTTGGTTAACTCATAGTTCAAGTTTTTAGCTGTTCTAACAGTGGTGTTGACTTTGAAGTTCTCAAACAAGGTATTAGAAAAAAGACAAACATTTTCTAGGCTTTTTTTTTTTCCTCCCCTGCAGCCCATGAGCATGCAAGTCGATGGTTTTCAGTTGTGCGTAAAGTTAGTCTAATCCTTTGCAACAATCAGTTTCTGGTTAAGACAAAAAAGAAATTAGCTATGCAGTAATATAAAAACATACCTAAATAAATCACCATTCCACTTAGGTAAATCCTGTGAAACATCAAAAGTGGTTTTTTAATCAGCCTTTCTTTTTCAGCAGTCACACACTGCCATATTAATCTTAAACAAGTTCATTTTGTTCTTAGTTGAAACAATAACATGAAATAAAACACAAACAATTGGGCTGTAGCACATTACTTTTCAGCGTCACGCTAAAAATCGAGAAACAATTTGTCTTCAACATTTACTTGAAGTTTAAAGGGATTCATATTTGTAAGGCTTTTAACTGCATTTGTTTTTTCGAAAGGGGAGAAAATATCAAGCGATAAAGTGGAAAAGCTTCTATGAGGAGCTCAACATTCTCGCTGAGAAGGGAAATATTTTTAAAAAGATATTTCATTACTTTTAGAACAAAAATTCTCTTTGCACAGATAATAGGAGGAAGAATAACTTCCAGTTTAAGGTACTGACAAGGATTATACTGAAAAAGCTGTTAGCTTTCCCTACTGTCTAGCTTTTAAAGCGTACTTAATTATAACGAAAAGGCACTTTGCTCTGTCAACAAGTTGTGAAGTCACTTGCTCAACCTTTTTCCTCTCATTCCCTCTGCTATTCCTCTTCCCTGGTCCTGTTTAATTTTTTTGCATTTCCTGATTTTTATCTTGGGAAAACAAAAGGCAGCTGCACTAAGTTACATGAAACAGCAAAGTGACTCTGCTAGTTAGTGATTTGCAGGTTCTAAACAGTGAGTTGTGTGAAATGAAAAAGGGGAGTGTCATGTTGCAAAAACTCTTTTCTCTCCCCTTTCTACAGCTGTATTTCTAATCAGCAGAAGATACATCTTGCTTGGAGTCAACCCCCTTTCTCTCTGCACATTCTTAACCTTCTATCTTATGCATGGATCACTGGTTAGCTTAGAAATGCACAGACACAAAAGGGGGAGCTGACATGTGAGGTTTGATGGCAATAATGGCTGTTTATAAGCCTAATCCATCACATTTAGTGGACACCTCCATTTTTGTCCCTCTGAAAAGGTATAAATAATAAAATGGTATAGCTTCAGCTCAGAGGTGCCTTGGTAAATATTTTAACTATTTACAAGATCACACCAACAACAAAAGAAGCATCTGTACCATCCACGCAGAGGCCTGTGAATCATTAGAATAGTATCCAGATGGTTCTTACAATTCATCCACAATAAAATGTCCTCATGACAGAGCTTTTGTGACATCACTGATATTTTTATGACACGGTTCGGTAACAAAAAAACATGTAGTTTTTTTCCCGAAAATACCTGAGCAAATATTATTTCTTCCTCAAAAAACAACAGAGTTAACTATAAGGATCCACATACAAGGTAGATCCAGTTGAAGTCATTCCCTTCAAATAGTAAAGTATCCAGCTTATTAATGTTTCTCTTTAAGACATTATCTGGAATACATCAAGGCCAGCCCTGTGTCAAATTCCTTGACGAGCTCAGGCTGTTTGGCTACTTGGGCAGTAGCATTTGATAGCTTTTCTTTGATTTTACTTTGCTTGTATTAATATCACATCAAGACAGCAGCGTATCACACATAGTAACAAAACAGAGGAAAGAAAATTCGGTGTTTACAAAATGAATCCAAGATCTGACAGCAGGTCTGGGGATAAAACAATGCTGATTTTCTTTCTTCATGAAGTAAAATACTTTGAAATGGCAACATATAATGCAAGCAACACAAAAGCCCTTGTTACTGTCTAACGTGAAACTTGGGACACCATTTTTTGGGGGTGCCAAATTAAAAAACAACAAAATAATCCTGGGCATTTTATAAAAGTGTTGAACAGCCACTTGCTAAATATTCAGTACCCTCATAATGTTTCATGTTGAGCCTTTACTCTCACTGAGCTGAAATCTGTAACAATTTTTAATAAGGTCAGTCTCTAGTTTTTGGTTGCTGTTAATCTTACTCATGCATTTTATAAACCAGGTTAGGCTTTAAATGTTCTTGCCTGCATAATTTACTTAATTTCTTAGTATTCCTTAAAGCAGAAGTACACTTGAGCTTTCAGTCACCAAATTAAAAATCTTTCTTAAATATTCAAATGCTTTAAACTGTTAATTTACAAAGTCCAGACACCACTACCAAATCCCAGCTCTAAGTCATCCAAACTTTGATAAAACAATTAGAATGCACTAGCTTAAAAGATGCACAACTGAAAAGTAAAATAAGAACATGATCAGTGGGTCTAAAGAATGTGTTTATACCCAGTAGTTATTTCCCTGCACATACTCTCACAATTTATGAGAAAGATGGGAAAACATGAAGTAATGCTAACAGAGAATAACAATATAACTACCTTTTTTCCTTTTTTTTTTTTTTTTCTCCTCAAAATAGAATTATTCTTAAATAGAATTTGGACCCCCTCTCCTTCCTAAAGCTTATCAAAATGGCTATAGAAGCAAAGCAGTTCAGGAGCATTCCTGAATATCAATGCTACCCCAATTGCAAAATTTGGTCAATAAAATTAACAGCCGTCTTTTGAATGGAATATCACACCTCTAAATGAGTTCAAGCTGGTGCTGTTATTGTCCAGTGGAATGTGAGATTTACATTTCACAGCTCCTCACCAAAGTAATGAATGAATCTGATCCTGTAAACAAACAATTCCAGTTTCATGTTATTTCAATGGCCCTCCAACAATGTGTGCCTCCACAAAGAAAAATATTTATCATGTTTGTGCTCTGCTCCAATTCTAAGCAGGATCGTAATAAAACAACACCATAAAAACCATTTTCACAGCTGAGTTTGCAATTTAATAAACAGATGCAAACAACAGTCTTTGGAGATCAACAGTTAAAAAAGAAACTAAGTAGAAGACTCCCCACATCACAATGGGAACAATTGAAATGGCCCCCAGCAATATGTAGTAGTCACAAGGTATGTGTCCTTGGGATTTTTCACAGGCATCAACCTTTGAAGTATGCTGTTGTGACATCAATGCAAATCAGTCAGATGATTTCAAGGAAAGGCCAAAAGTGATTTGTTTTGTTTGCATAGTCCTAAATATTAAATAATTATTCCCCCAGCATCAAACACTTTCAGACGTACTATACTTGTGCTGGTCTTACCTAGTACCATTCACTAACCACTCTGCTCCTTATCTGCTTCCCCCTTGTTAAAAAAAAAAAAGTCATGAATACATTTTTTCTCTCTTTCCAGAGAGAAGGATTTTCAAACTTCCAAACCCACTTTGACATCTTAAAAAAGAGAGCACAAAACTCCGTTGGGTTTCCTGTGATGTTTTCAGTACAGTTCTCAAAGTTTCCCACTGAAGCCAATGGCAACTTTCCCCTCAACACAGCTGAGAAGCATTTTGTTGAGTTCTTTGAATTGAACATCAATATAGTCTCTTAAATTACCTTGAGAATCCCCTTATGTATGATTAAGTTTCAGTGGAAATCCCATAGCTAAATAAAGCACTGAGAAAAGCTTCAGAGATAGCTTCGTCTTTAAAAGTTCAAAATGCTTGATGCTACTCCAGCTCTTTGGATAAGGTGTCCCGACAATCCCAAGCATGGAATCAGCTCGATCTCCAGCATATTTCAACCACAATAAGCTTTACTGAAAGACTAGAAAAGCAGAAAATGCAACACGTGAAGCATTTTCAAACTGCCCAGGATAAAAGCTTTGTCTACGAATTTTTGATTGGGATAAAGTAGGTGACTTTTGAGGACCAAACTGTGAATCCCTTTCCCAGAGTTGACTTCCCCACTGATCTAGATGGAACTGTTCTGATAATTGAGACAACGATATAACAAAACTAAAACCTCAGTCTTCAGATTCTGCATGTGTAAATGTAAAGAATCTTTCTTTACATTTAAGAAAAATCCTTAAAGAAATCTTAAAAACTCAGGTTGGCTGGAGTATAGTAAAATTTTGCATGTACTCATGAAAGATGTGCTACTCCATGAGTGTAAGAGTTCGGTTTATATAAAAGGTATCACAGAAAACAAGCTAAATTACACACTTCTGACATGCTAGTTACAACATTTTTATCTAAACACTCATGATTCATGAAGTGCAGCATTTAACAGTGATTAAAAAAATGTGCCTTTGTAATAAAAAAATTAATATCTTTGTAATTAAGAATCAGCTCAGAAAACAGCAGTAACTTATGGTGATTGCTAATTCAATCAGATGGTATTTTAAACAATGGAAGTATTCTCTGTTGCCCCCAAAACAAAGTTATTCTGTATTCTTTTATATTTAACACATGACAAAATAATGGGCTGTAAACTCAAAACTGCAATACTTGTAAGCATCCCTTCAATATAGTCAGGTAGCCAGCTGAGCACACTATGCTCTGCATTCTTAACAGTCTTGTCAGTATACTGAGAAAAATCCAGGTAGTAAATTGCTTCTCAAGTGATTGTTCAGGCTCTGATCCAAAGTTCACTTATATAAACAGGAGCATTTCCATTTATTTTAACAGGCTTTGGCTCACACTCCAAGAAGTGCACCTTTCACTTACATTCCAGGTTACCACAAGTCCACTTAATCATTAAACATCTGAGAACTAACTGGACATTCCTATAGAATAAAAGTTCCAGTTACTGATCAGAAAATACTTATGTGGGCTGTTTTTCCTATGTGAAATTAATGCTCCTAACAGATGTGATATCAATAGCTTGAAATTCTATGTTTCGATGCTGGAGGCTTGTCTTTGGTCCTGTTGGAGCTGATGGCTGAATTTCTGCTGAAGACAATGACAGGAGGAAGAATATTCAACCTTACTATAACCTTAGTCTCCACTGACAGATACAGAGATTTACATACCTGGAAGCTTCCACTTCACCCACATCAGACCAGTTAATATACAGACCAGATGGAAGCCATTGCACAAATGTTTGCAGCTTTATACAATTTTACAACTTCTGTTTAACAGTCATATTCTTCAGTATTTTCAACAGTTGTTTATAATATATTCCAAATTTGACAAAATTTTTGCTTTTGAGGCAACATTACTTATATTCAAAATTTTATTCAGCCTTCACAAGCACTTATGGACTTTTCAAATACTAAACCTTAAATAGGAGGCAAGATGTAACAGAAATATCAACTATCCTTTCACTTCCTAAGTTTTGGGGTCACAAAAGGTACACAGAATCAACACACAGAAGAAAATGGAGCAAACTTTAGGATATTATCTGATAATGGCTCAGCAAGACTTACCAGTGTGTGCAATCAGTTTTGATGCCAAACGGAAGCCATTTTTGCTTTCTCAGAACTTTCTTCATGTAATGGCATTTGTCTTACATTTGCTTTTATGAACTTGTCAATAAGGGTTTGTCAGAAACAAAAACCCAGTACCACATTAAAATAATTGGTCCTGAATATTTAAGAGTTTCTAGGTGTTGTCCTAGCCAAAGCCTTTTCCTGTGGAAGAGTCCTATTGGAGACTGAATCATAGACTTGATGAGTATCAGCACATCCCTTCCATGATCAAAAGACTTGTGTGCGAACTGCAAAATGGGCAGATGTGTTTGAGAACATCAGCAATTCCCCAGACCTTTCCAAAACCAGGATGAACAGATGAGCAATCTCTATCTTTTAACATACGCACAAAACCTAATTCTCATGTCAGTTGGTGTTTAACACCTCATGCTTTTAACAAGGAAGAAATTGACCACAGGAAAGCTTCGTTCTTGCAGTACAGTGTTCTAACTTTGGAAATGGAAGAGCCCATTCAAAGGAAGTTCACTGGATTGTAATCAGTATAAGACTGAGGGCATAATCTGACCCCTTAACCCTAATAAGAGAGATAAATCTACTATCAAAAAGCTCTTAAAATAAACTTTAGAATTGAGAACTATTCATAGCAATAGAACATGACAAAGATACTTTAGGATTTTTCCACCATCTTCATTGGGCACTGAACATAGGGCTAAAAACAAAAGGGAAAAAACAAACTTCTTAAGACTCATGGTCTTCCTTTAACACTGGATTCAGCAATTGACCAATAGACATATCTCATACTTCTATGTATGTTTCAGTTTCCTTACTAGTTATCTGAGATTAATAAAAATTTCTTCTTCCAAATAGCCCCAAACTACTGTCATCTCTGTGTACTGCTATTAGTTATGTACAATAAATCATTATTTTTAATTTGCCTATTGCCAACATGGTTCAAACAACACAAAATCCACATGTTTCATAAGTTTAATTTACTGATTTTAGTCAAAAACATCTTTTAAATTAAATGTTGCTATCCATTTTATTGCTCAGTTTGTACTTTGCTTACTGCTGTGAGCCTGCCAAATTCATCTAATCAACACAACAATCTAGCTGCAATCAAAGACAGTGGGAGTATTTATAAATCTAATCTACCACAGCAAATATGAAAGAATACAGAGAAAAGCAGTACCTAGTAATAACAACCTAGAGAGAATCAGAGTATCTGCTGTTTTTGAAACATTTTCTATTCCTTTTATAATTTCGTTTGCACTTTTCTTATGGGCAAACAGCCACATTATCTTTAAAAGCATATTGCATATAAGATTTAAACTAAATTAGCAAAGTCAAGAAAATTAGGAACTGCATATTTCCAATACACCATTCCAACCGAGCTAACTATTACGCAGGAGAAGCAGGCCATGTACTTTCTGCCCATGGCAAGGGAAGACCACATGTTGGGGCTTATTTCCTGCCCAGATGTACTGTGCATCTCATCTCCTCTGGCCACAGTTGACAGCAGAACAGTACTTCTAAGGGTACCTGATTTATTGCAGAGAAGCAGATCAGTTCTTGAGCAAGAGACTGGGCAGCAGCCTGCTCCTTGCAACAGCTATGGACAGTGTTCTGGCGTAGGGCAGGTGGGGCCAGCATGGTAAGTGTCTGAACATTCTCAGAGCCTTTCACACAAACAAGCAGGGAATGACATTAGGTTCAGCTACACATCTCTCCTGAGCTCGGGAGCAGCACAGGTACAGCTATGTTTGATCCTGACAAAGATGGAAGTGAGGGGAAGGATGCACCCACTAGAAATGACTACAGGGTGCTGATGCACAGGATGCACATTTATACTAAAACAATATAGACTGCCACTTCACTTAGCCCAAGCTAAGTTTGCCATATGACCAAGTATTTAAGCTTAAGAAGGTCTCCAAACCCAAGTCTAATTCGGCAAACCATTATCATCACACGAGAGAAAACAAGGACATAAGCTCAGTGAACAATCAAAAAGCTTGGTTTTGCTTATGGTCTTGATTATGATATCACAGGATTACACGAGCATGGCCACGTAGCCAGTACAGAAGATGCAGAAATTTAATTCTTGAGGATAATATAAACCTTCTTTCTACAAGCAACGCACCCACTCTGCAGCTTCCTTACCCAGCATATCTAGCCCACTGCATTTTCTCCCCACTTTCCTCACAAGACACTGACCGTTTCTGATCTCAGTATAATCTGTTCTAAGCAGACACAACTCCAGTGACTACTTCAGCATAAGTGCAATCAGAAACCATCCAGAAGAGCAATAAAAGTAAGGTATCAGATCCAGGGTAGTTAAAAAAACAAAAAACATTTTCATTTTGTATGGTGCTGCTTTCAGGAATGTTTTACATTTTTAATATGTTGCAGTTTTAATACGTTGGGCCAATTTCAGTCAGTGTAGATTAAACAGCCTTTGAGGGATGATAAAAGGGATAATTCTGGCTCTCTGCACAAAGCAACTGTGACTTTCTTATTTCTGCCCTATCCATAACAGTTGAAAGACGTTGCACTTTGGTGCTTTTCTAAGAAATTATTGGACTGTCACTACAATACAGAGAGACATCTTCTGACCTCTTCTGGCATCAATTCATTTCAATATTGTGGGATAGCCTGCTAATTTATATGGAAGACTGGAGACTTCTCAAGCTTGATTTACTTTTAAGAGGACCTGGCAAGGATTTTTCCAAGGCAACTGAAGTCTTAGAGGAAAAGGCTATTTGTTAATTTCTTTATTTCAAACAGGTTGAATGCTTTGGTTTGAAAAACATTTGTGTTCTTTGGGTTTGTGGAAAGAATTAACCTAACCGTACAAGTCAGTTGTCAAGTATTACTACACTGCAGTAAAAGAACTGTCCTGGTTTATACAACCAGCATATCTGCCCCAAAAAGCTATTTATGATTAACCAATATTTGAATGAACTGTTATTTTTCAGGCTCCTCTATCATTAAGGAACACAAGGCTTGCAGTACTTGAACTTTGTACAAATTCACTAAACGACGCAACTTGTCAATGCGAAAGGAAGAAGTGCTGTTCTTTGAAAAACAATGTTAGAAAAGGGGAAGATATTTAATTCAGAAAACAAACTTTTTAGGCAAAAAATCCATCTGAATCTGCATTCAGGACAAGGATCTGATAAATATTGAGTAAATAAGTTCAAGTTCATAGCAGCTGAAGAACAGTTCAACTTCAACCGTATCATTGTCAGGAAAAACAAATACAAACTTGCCCCAGAGCAAAACAACATTAGAGAAATCAGGAAGAGGATAGATAGACAGACAGTAAGTTATGGACATAAAACTCTTTGTACCAAAACCAATTAACCCTAACCTAAGGCAAGCCTTTTTCTTCTAGCCCTTCATTTAAAGGTTTTACAATTTATAGCCTGTGTTTCTCAGGGGAGGTCCAGCTCTGCTCTGATTTCACATTTCACAGCAGCACATGTGTAATCCTGCTGCAGCACAAAGCACACAGTCTAGCTGATATCAGGAAATCCTCTTTTCACAAGTTGGAAATACACTGGAGTTGAGCTGTAACCAGGATTTACTTCTACTGCAACAGGCCAGGCAAGCATGTTTGCAGAACTGGCAGCTTGGAGTGATATTCATCACAAATCCTGCCTGATATATTCAGGATGGAGGTGTACTGAGAGGCATAATGAAACATGCACAAAACCATCTCGTGAAATTAAAAATGAAAGAAAACTATATTTTAAAAGTGTGTTTAAAAGTTAAGCGTAGACATTTGGTAGGCATGTACAATTGTCATTACTATCATATTGCATTTTCCACTGTTGATAACACTTTAATTTCCCCATGCCTGCAGGAATCCAGGAAAATGCCAATTGAAAGCCCACAGTTGGTAGGAACAAATCACCAACTTCTGAAAAAAATAAAGATCACAGGTCGCATAAAGTTGCATGCTTAATATCTTGAAAAGTTTTCTCTCAAATAAGAAATGAAATATATGTGCACCAGATCTGACTACCAGATTTGCTTCTACAGGAAATCTATAATAATTTGCCATGTATCTTTAGATGCAGGCTGATAGGAAAATAAATCCATTCTACGTAATTGATTGCAAATACACAAAATCAATAGCCAATAACAAAAAGCTCATGAACAGCTCCAGCCAACCAACTCTAACTTCACTATTTTATATTGTATCCAAAAGCTACTTCGTAAGCAGATGGCAGTACCATTTTTTAATGCTAGGTATTCTTCCTTTCATCAAAATCATAGAAACACCTGTGCTATACAACTTCTGCTTTCCCATTGTGAAAATTAATTCTAAAATTATCTTATTTCTTGGGAAGAAATACTGGTCCCATGATGGACTGAAGTAAAACGAACAGGGATACTGGCTCAAAGCCACCTAGAGATTTTATTTTATTATATGATGCCTATAAAGTGCAGCTGTGCTTCTTATATGTCGATATGTGTTTACCTCTGAATACACTACACATCTTAAAAGTGACCAAAAAGATTCAAAAAGAAACATTTTTTCTAATGATCATCTAATTATCTATAGTGTCTGAAACCCAGCTCATTTAAGGCAGTAAAATGAAAACCTAGTTCATTAACTGTTCCACACTATGGATGAACAGTCCACTGGTAAGCCCTAAGCTTAAAATAGAGGCAAAACTACTAAAGATGTGGTTAGGTAGAATGACAAAAGTATACAGAATACCTTTCTCAGAAGGTTAATAATCAAGGTTGTGTTTTCTGATTAGGTAAAATTAGACTCCATTGAGAACTTATGTTCTGATAGGCAAAATATAAGCAAGCATAATCACTTCAGTCAAGAATGTGTCTACTTACAGAATGGGTGACTTTTTATCCAAAGGGAAAAGGGGTTACCCAGAAATATATGGTGTTTTCTCAAAGTAATATTTTTTCTGCAACTAATCAATAACACAATTGCATAAGAAGGCTTAAACAACATAACTACATACAAAGAAGCAACTCAAACCAGTAGCATGCTCTGAGATGCTACTATTTTGCTTAGAAAGATTTGTGATACACTCAACCTGAAACAAACACAAGGAATGGAAATCTACCCTATCAGCCAAAGATCACACTATATTAAAGAAATTAAGAGAACATTCAATGCAGTCTGGTGAGGGTAAAGAAACCTTATTCTTGCCGTGGCCTCACTATGAACACAAGCAAATTTATAGTCTGTAATATGTTATCCTTATAGTTACACAGAGTTACTTGGAAATTCATTTAAACATGGAGACAGGTTGAATTTGATCTCCCTTTCTCTGATTTGTCCCTTTTGTATCTGTGGTGCTTCCAGCTTCAATCCACCGATTGATTTTTACTCCACTCATTTCTGCAGTACTCATCCCCATCCTGCATCCTCTCACCTATCCGTTACTTACCTGCCTGGGGAAGCAGCAGTGCACTCTGCATTCATCCACTGTCCACACACTCACAAGTAGGGCAGTTAACACATGATGAATGACCAACATTTTTACACTACCAGAAATGCCATCATGCCCACCGTTGTCTACATGGGACTATTAATCCACCAACCTGCCTATTTTCAATAAACTAGCATGCCTGTAATCTTCATCCCTGAGAAACGTAGGAGCAAAATAGAGGCAGACTGAACTGACTAAATATTTATCATCAGTTATACAAATATAAACGTCACCAGTAAAATCATACAAGATAACTTTTTTTTTTTTGAGGAAGCAAAGTATTTTTCTAAACAATCATTTTCCCAGTATGACATAATATCTGCATAACCCAAATCCATAAGAATGTTACTCAGTGCAAATATTTTCCTGTTTAAGTAAACATGAAAATTTATGCCCTAGCTGACAAACAACAGCAACACGCAGAACAAATAGTTTATCTTTTTCTGCTATTGTAGTATTAGAAGCAAATATCTGTGTTATCAAAACACAAAGAAATTACATCCAAATTCAAGATCTTACTGCTATGTATATATAAATAAACTCAAGACTTCTACGATTTAAAATTTCTAACAAGAAATGATGGAGTCCTTCAGAGAATGTTGGCTCTTTAAGCTACTTGGTGCAGTATAAGAGGAGCAGAAAGCAGCAACTGTTATTCTGGAGAACTTCAATGTGATCAAACCAAATGCACGTCCATGGAGATTTCATGGTTACCCCTTCTGTTTTAAGCTAAGACTTTTCTAACCATTTAAAAAAGAAGACGGTTTTTCACCTTCAATCTCTAGTGGCAAACAGGCTACTTGAAAATCTTTTATTATATTTTGAATTTTGGAATTAGTGTTAGTTGTTTGTTTTTGTAGAAATGTCTGAAAAGAAATCTCACTTTAGGGTCACGTTCAGTGGATCATTCTGTGTGACTCACAAACATTCCTCCTCAGCACTTCACTACAAAGTGCACCAGGTTAATTATTAGATCACAACTGCTTTCAGAGATGCTTGTGAACAGTAAACATTGATCTAGAAAGCTTCTCAAGATGCCAAAGATCTTGATCTACTGAGGGATGTTTACATGCTGATCTTTACCTGAAATCTCTCTTATGAACAGCACAACACAAGTTACTCCATTTCTGGGTAACCGTGATGTATGTAAACTGATACTGGTGACCAAAAACCAGGCTCAAGGCATTTGTCTTCTCTTTTGCCCTGCAGAGATTTTCAATAATAAGTCTGACACATTTTCAGTCATCTGTTTCACAATGCACGTAATTTAAACTACTGGGACCTTTTCAATCAGGGAATTGCTTATTTAAAGAATACACAACAGCACTAAATGTTTGTACTGGACAGTAGATAGTACTAAGAATATATTTAATATTTATGCGAGTACTGTTGGTCATCTAGAGTCCATGTAGAAAGACATCTCAATTTTTATGGTGATATCATCACCATACACTAAATAAAAAACAAACTATCAGTATCTTGCTTTTCATGCTTAAATTACTTTATTAGCCCAATCTCTTCCCTGTTCATAGGGGATCCTGCCTGACCACGTTAACTTCATGCATTTGTTTCTGCAGTGTACTCTGGGTCCAAATAACTTGTGTGCATTATTTCTGCGGAAAACAGTAGCAAAGGATCCCTATGATTTCACCCAGTCCATCTTGCTGTCTAAATAAGTATCAATTATGATCTAATACACCTAGTAATGGCATTATTTGGAAGCATTTTAATGCTAATATTCATGCTTCAGTAGGCCTATCTCATAAGTTTTGTTTCTAAATGAATTAAAATCCCACCTTGGAGACAAAGTATCTGGAAATATTTCCATTTATTGATTTTGTTTTCAGTCTGTTGAGTGCTTTACTTGAGAAAAATATTTTTTTGAAACAAAGGCAGTAACATCTACTGGATATGAACTCTGGAAAATAAGTTTTCTTTTGCTCCAGCCTCTCAGAAGAAATAGAGAAACTAGGCAAGACAGGTGCCAATAGAGGCAAACATACTGATTTACTTGTAATAGACTTCAGACAGACATTAATACTTGTGCTGGGTAAGGACTGCGTGTAAAAGTCAGTTTGCCTAACTACAAACATCACTGGAATGGAATAAACTTCCTGCAAGCACGTGGCTTACAGTCTTGAGCTGGAATTAGATTCAATAACATCACATTTGGGGATGCAGGGACTTCCCAAACTGTTAAGACATCAGAGGTAACAGAAAATTAATCTCTGCCAAAACCTCATCCTGTATGAGTTCAAAAGGGCTTATTCAAGTCACTTATTTATGATCCGATATAAAGAGCAAAAACCCTTCTGACAAAGTCTACAGAGTTGGGTACTCCATGGCTTCTCTGGGTCAATCTCCCAAATCTCCCACTTAACCATTTGTCTTCTATAGCTGCTTGTTAAAAAGTTGGTTTCAAGCATCTGAACTGTGATGAAATATGGTGTAGATCAGCTTTGCTGTTTGGTATTTCTGGTTCAGAAGTTGTGTTTACGTACTTCATCCATTAATTGGAATCTATGCTTTAGCTACAACTATAAATAAAAGAACAGAAAAAAATATGAAGAAATCTAGTTGTAAAAGAGCATTGAGGGAGTGCCAAAATAAAGCAAGTTGGCAGAAAATGATTTAGCAGATCTCATAAAAACCTTGTGCTACTACGTTGTAAGTTAACTAAGATATTTAAAGCATGTTTAATCAACACACAAATTTTCAGCATATACCAACAAAAAGTTTATAGTATAAAAGTACCGACAACTGGAAGTTATCTGTAGAATTTTATAAATAAGTACTTGCAGATGGAAATGTAAATTACTTTTCTGAAAAAACAGCCAGTGCAATGAAAGTGGCTTTTAATAAAACATGAGTGCAGTTGTTTTTTGCCAGTATGGTTCAGAAAAAGTGTCATTATTCTTGTTCTAGCTAATATGCATCACTGAACAACCATACTTTTCTATTGTACATTCTAGTTACTTTGATTTGTTATATTTTTGTTTAAAAAATATATTATCAATTACAATCTTTTGAAGTTGAGCCATTGTTTCTTCCAGCTACACGACTTAACAGTATAAAAACAGTACAGAATTAGTTTTGTGTTATTGGAGAGAAGATTAAAACATTTTTAATTCTTAAAATATCCAAAACATTGCTTGTATGTACGCTGGGCTTTGCAATAGCATTAGATGTAAAATAATACCTAGTCAAACTCATTCTGGTGAACAAGAGTCAGTGGATCCTAACAGGATCACAGACACCCCTTTCCAGATAAAAAGCGATTCCAGACAAACCCTCAGATGCAGTGTTCTCATCCCTTCTCTAAAATGGAAAATGTGAATAAGGTACAAGAAAAAAAGAAAAAGAAACATAATTCTCTACAGTATAATTCCTTTTGACTTCTTCTAGATCTCAGGAAAAAAGCAACCATCCACGTGCTTGAAGTCGGTAAATAACATAAAGCTACTGGAATTACTTGAGCATTTAAAGTAGATGCATTTTTTGAAGATTACAAAGGTCACTTATTCTCTCTCATGATTAGCAGTGTAACATCAACCCTCAGAGGAAACAGTTCCTCAGCCTGTATGAAATCAATTTAAAGAAATAAATGTGACACTGCATTTGAGAAAAACTGAAGACAGCTGCTGGATAAGATATGTCTAATATTTGACTTTTGATCTCAAAAATAGTTTAGTATGGCATATGAAAAGCTATCTAGGCTACAAAGGTTACTTATGTAGAATAAGATGTATAAACTCATCAGATTAAATGTTTTACAATTATTTTTAAGAGTTAAAATATATTAAAAACTATCTTTGTAAGGAGCAGAGGATACGCTTCTATTTAACATTTCAGAAAACAGCCTAACAAAGTTACTGCTCAGCAGCTACTTGTTTCCATTGTATCATAGTATCTCATAAGGGGCAGACCTCAGATTGGAGCCAAGACTCAATTTGAAAAGCATCCAGAATAGTCGAACCCAGTCAGAGTAATTACAGCCTACTCTCAGGTGCATCTCCTGCATCCTCCAATCTCTGATTTCTCCACGTTCACACTCCTCCTTCCACCCCTCTCATCCTCTTTCATCATTTTTTTTTCTCCTCCCCAGATAAATATTTCCAAATAAGTATTTACAACATTCTCTACCTTCGCACTGTTCTCAGATATATTATTAGGGTTTATCTGTCCTGACCAGAATAATTTAAAACAGCCCAAACCTGCTACTGACTTGTTAATCAGATTACAAATCACTCAGCTTTCACTTTTCAGCTTTTGTTAATTTCAATAGATTATATTTTCAGAACTATATTTTAAACAAACAATAAAAATGCTACTTTGTGCTGCCCAAGATTTCACATTCTTTCAAGTTCATTTTAGCTGCCCAACCAAAATCTGAATGTATCGCTGTGCACAGAACTGTGTCCAGCAATGCACCCACAGATGCCCACAACATGTACAAAACTAGCCAACACAAATGAAAAAAACCTCTTGGGCCTAAACTGGCATACCCTAAAATGCTGTCTAATTTCGTGAACAGTTATTACCAGTTAAACAACAAGCACATAATATCTCAGTGAAGAATTTCCAGTAGCTTAGTTCAAAGCAAAATACTGGAAAATCTGGACTGCTTGGAAAGTTGTGTGTCCTATGCTATTGCATTGGCTCACAACGTCAAAGGTGGGTGTTGGTGGTATAGCAGTAGAGGCTTAATCTTCCCACTAATATTCCATTGATTGTTTTTGCTGTATGACAGACAGCATCAGTCTGACCAAATGGTGTCTGACTTGTGCACAGGACACAAACGTGTGTCACTGAATTCATCCCTGCAGAAAATATATCACCCAATGACATTCATTGACCCTTGGTGAATATTGGAATAAAGAAGTGAATGGGGACCAACCAGTGGATGTGAGCACAGTGAGGAGGTAGGCAATGCAATTCAGCAGTGGCAACAGTGACAGTGGTTTACCTCTTCTGATACAGACTTTTCTGAGCATAGCATGCAGGCTCTTGCTCATTGACGCTGAAAATGCATAACTAGTGGTGGTGACTATGTTGAAAAGCGCTGTTTTGTAGCTAAGAAACCGATTTATCAAATAGCATTACTGTGCTTGTTGAATCTGTTGTAGCTTCCATGGAAATCAGTAGGAAGCATTATATTCAGAACAATATACATATAAAAGAAATCCCCAAATCCTTCTGTAGAAAAATGTCTCTTTGTGAGATATTTCAACACAAAAGCAAATGTGTTTAAAATTCCTCTTTCTTTACAGCCTGCACCATCTCGTATCAAACTTGAGTTGCATTGATACACAGGAATTCTGTTCACCAGCTATGTGAAAGGTACAGTCAACTCAAGACAGTCATTAATCAGACCTCCAGAACTATAAGAACTGTGTTACTTTGGTATATAATTTTGCTTTTGGTATTTGAGTACTTGGATTATATTTCAGGTCACAACTCCTTCGCTCTAATTGCATAGAAAAGATTCCTGTGTCTTTCTCTTTAAATGAAAATTCTCAGGATCCCATGATTACTTATCTTACTAAACTAGAATTTAGGAGGAACATCAGCTAACACAGGGCACAGTAATGTTGCTTTCAGTCAAATTGCGTTTATGCAAATAAAGGTCAGATTTAGTACAATGGATTTACCCAGTTCTCAGTCTGGAGAATGACTCACACATAGGACCTTTTCTAATGAGTTAACATAGCTTCAAAATGTCATTTACAAAGAAGACAAAACAAATCACACACACAAAAATGCAAAACCAAAACAGCCCTGGACAGAGACTATAACTGATGTAATTGTAACTCCTGATGCATCAGTGAATTTCCTTTTGCTGTTTGAAATCCTTTGCTAACTCTCTGCATGTATAACTGTTCACATTTTAGACTGTTCTCAATGTCTCTTTTTCTAAGCCTTTGAAGTAAAGGCAGGAAATAGGACTTGCAGATGTCACCATTGTGGTTCCTGGTCTAAAGACAAGCAACACAGAAACCTATACAGCAGATACAGTTTTTTTTAAATGCACAAGTTGAATTTGTCTTTGGATTTATACAAATTTAGACAAATATTTTTTACAAGTAAATCAGGCTCCAAAACCAGGTCAAAGTAAGTATTAGGTCTCCTTGGTGAATTACCCTTATTTCAATTAAATTACCATTGCTACTACTGCTTTATGCAGGCTTTTTAAAGCACTACTGTAACTAAAGTTTTTTTTAAAGTTGCTCTCACACTTACTCTCCCTTATGCTCCTTTAGACATTCTCTCAACCTTTTATTTTGATATTTTCACTCTATTGAACGTGTCAAACCACATAAGTAGTGATTTTATCTGGTATACTGATTCAGTCTAATATGATATTAACGAAAAATCACACACAAAATCTACACCCTTTTAAAATTGATCTCAATGGTCTCTGCATTATCACAAATTTGAGAATCATTCCTCCTAAAGCGGCAAGACTGGTGGACCAGATCAACGATTTTCAGATACAGAGAGCACTGACAAAGCACAGTTGTGAGTAGCCATCTGAAATGGACTTAGATTCATCTCTCTTGAGACTCAATGTCAGCATCAGCGATGAAGGTTTCATCTACCTTCATTAAGCTGACAATGATAAAAGGAATCCACAATGATCACATTTGCTCATCTTCTTAGTGGTCAGCCAACTTAAAAAGGTATTGCCTTCAGGCACTCAGTACCAAATGTCCTTATCTTTAAGAATCAGACTTCAGCCAACAAGTAGAGCTGAAATTTACAACATGCATCTATAAGCTGCTATGAATAACATATACTGTGCTGCTAAGCTATATGCTAACAGCAGAAATGCTGTTTTACAATCACATGAGCAACATTTATAGGCTGTTACATCAAATATTCCAGAGTTGTACTGAAATCTAAAGGAGTACAAACTAAATAATAGTGAAATAGCAGAGATGAGGTGATAAGCAGCTTAAGTAGAAATGGAATTAAACATTACTTCAGAAGGTAATATTTGCAAATGTTTATTAAGAGCCTAGCACAGTGGAGATGAGATGGCCCATAACAATCTTTTATGTTTCCTTCTGCAAGCACCTAAGAAGGACCACTGCTTCTCTACTTCTATCAACAATTAAATCTCCAGTCCATTTTCACATGAAATCATCTGCATGAATAACACAGATGCCAAAAGGTACTGGCTACACCAGCCAGGAAGTTCACACTGTGTAATTCAGCATATACCCATATAGGAATATAGTATGACAATGAACAACTTAAATTACTGTTTTGAGCCAGCAAGAACCTTCTATACCCAGCTGCAACGTCTGATACAAGAAATATGCCACCAGCTGCAATAGCAGATGTTATGGAAACTGATTTCTCAAACAGCATAGCATTGTCATATGGCTTCTACTAAGCTGTGCTGGATGAATCTTGAATTTACAAGGCCAGCTACGCAGCCTGCCTCTGGCCTACAGTACAGTCCATGGAAAGAAATGCTGTGTTTCCCAGCAAGCAACGTGCATTTATCCAACCTGAAAGTGGTGGTAGTTTACACCTGTATAAATTTGCTTTCTTCATTCATACTTTTCATTTCCTTCCTACCTTGATGTTTAAGAAAAATCAAGCAGAAGACCATTTTTATGGCAGCGTTTTCTTAAGAACACAGTTCATAATTTAATTTTTTTATTCCTTAGTGTCACTAGTTTACATCCTGACTGTAAAGTCTCTCTTATTATTGCCATTGTATGTTGGAAACAATCATAGAACCGCTCAGGTTGGAAAAGACCTTAAAAGATCATCGAGTCCAACCATGGCCTGACCATACTACCCTAACTCTAACAGCCCTCCACTAAATCACATCCCTGAGCACCACATCCAAATGGTTTTTAAACACACCCAGGGATGGTGACTCAATCACCTCCCTGGGGAAACTATTCCAATGCTTAACAACCCTTTCTGTAAAGAAGTTTTTCCTGATATCCAACCTAAACTTCCCCTAGAGCAACTTGAGGCCATTTCCGCTTGTCCTGTCACCAGTGAGAAGAGACAAAACCCGCTCTTGCTTTAAGCACCTTTCTGGTACTGGAAGAGAGCAATAAGGTCTCCCCTCAGCCTCCTTTTCCTCAGTTCCTTCAGTCTCTCATCATATGGCACATTCTCCAACCCCTTCACAAGCCTTGTTGCCCTTCTTTGGACCTGCTCCAGCACCTCAATGTCCTTTCTGTACCAAGGTGCCCAAAACTGAATGCAGTACTTGAGGTGGGGTCTCATCAGAGCCGAGTGCAGGGGCAGGATGACTTCCCTAGTCCTGCTCACCTCACCACTCCTGATCCAAGCCAGGATGCCATTGGCCTTCTTGACCTGGGCACACTGCTGGCTCATATTCAGCCGACTGTCCATCAGTACACCAAGGTCCCTTTCCATCATGCAGCTTTCCAGCCACTCTTCTCCAAGCCTGTAGAGTTGCCTGGGGTTGTGCCCAAAATGCAGGACCCGACACTTGGCCCTATTGAAACTCACGCAGTTAACCTCAGCCCATCGATCCAGTCTATCCAGGTCTCTCTGTAGCGCCTTTCTCCCCTCAGGCAGATCAACATCCCTCCCAACTTGGCAAGATAAAGGTTTCAAGACAACTGCCCTTTCCAACACAGCACAGAATCTGAACAAATGTTTGAAACTAAAAGCTAGTTCTCTGACTCAACTTTTCCATCAGTAGTCTGCAGTATTCCACATTTCCCTCAATCAGAACAACTGAGGAGGTACAGTCCCTTTTCAATATCCTCCTGCTCTGGAAGAAAGAGACTTTGTCTTCTAACTTCATCATTTATTCTTTCAGCTACTGAGGGATCAAGCAATCATGGAAGTACTGCCTTCCAAATTGTTATTTGCTCATCATTTTGTGATTAGCAGCAACTTCCCTTTGTCCAATCCCGCAACATAGAAATGGATGATTGTCAATAATTCATTCTGCCAGGTGTGAAAGTCTCTGCAGTAAGCTCCTCAAGGCTTTGTTTAAAAGAAAAAAAGACAAAGCAATTCCCAAGAAATGCTCTTTCTGAAAAAGAATTTACAATCTGACAGATACAAAGAAAAATTGTAATTTAACACAATTCATGTATTAAAACAAAAAATTACTCTTCAAATTACAAAATACTGCTATGAAGAAAAAGAATTTTCCTACTATCAATCTGTCATTCCTAAATATTAATTAGTCAGAAGTTAATATGCAGAATATATATTTGTTGCATTTCAGTCCACAGCAACATGTTGGATTTTAAACCCAACAGCAAAACAGAATTCTTTTAACGTTTGAGCACACAAAACAGGCTTGAACAAATGCAGCGGTTGCAGATGTCTTCTGGGGACACTGAATACATCCAAGCCCCAGAACATAACCTAATCATAGAGACATCAGTAGTGTTTTGAGATCCACATGATAAATCTCATTGTTACACTGCAGTTGGAAGCATAGAGAAAGATAAAATAACACCAAAGCACAAACCTGTTTCTTTGACTCCAATAGTAATTATATAGAGAGTGCTAATATTTGAATATGATAATTACAGGTATTTCAAAAGTGAACTACAGCTCATGGAACTTATGTGTAGCTCACTCAGCATGTAATACTCAGAAGGCTCAGGCAGCAATTTGAAAATGACAATGTTTTCTGATTGAAGAGACAACAATTTATGTAAATGGAAATCATAATTAAAAAGCAATTAATACTTTATCTCAAGGTGTAATTTCAATTCATTGTGAAGGCTTATTTAACACCCATAAGCTCTTATATGCATCTCATCCAACTTTTTTTACTAGATAAAGTACTCCTTCCAATGAAGGGCTGTGGTTAATCTTATATGACAGATCTCAAACTATGGTTTGAAATTATTCTGCCTCTTATTTGGAGAATAATTTCACCCGTTAATCTGAATTCTGAGTTTTGCAAAACAGAAGGCCCACCCACTGCACAAGAAAAAGACTCTACAAGAAAGGGAAAAAAATCACAACTATTCCCTTTGTTCACAGATTTGGGCTGATTCCCAGAGTATAACAGATAATCATCAATCACAGAATCATTACAGCAGGCTACCATAATGGAGATGCAGGAAGCATCCAGCCACGTCCCCTTCTCGCTGGCTGTGCTGCTTGTGCCATCCCTGTGTACACTGAGGGTGGGAGCAATCCTTGGTGTGTGCAGCAGGAGGTAAATTGTTCTGATCATTCAGTTACAGCAACAGCTAGAAATAAAGCTGTGCAAAGCAGCTTTGACTCAGAGGAGAATTAAGACATGAGTATAAATCTATTCCTATGATTTATATTTACACAAGTTTATGTTTTTCTTTCAACTCTGGAAAGGAGAGTTGCTCATATGTACAAGAAAGTCTCTGCAGTTTGTTCTAAAAAAAAAAATAATAATAATCTGTGCTTTATTATATCAAGACTACTTCTATGCCTGCAAACAGAGAAAGAGTACACGCAAATCATAGAGGCTTTAAGATACAAATAAAGAACATCCTGTGAAACAGAGCTCTTTCAGGCTATGCATTCAAAGTTTTAATCTCTCTCAACATGCTAATTTCTATGTGAAAGCAGATGTGCAGAAGTACAGGTACTTATTAGAAACCCAACTTCTACCTAAGGCATAGTGGTGTCCTCAATTGTATAAGCACAACTGTGTTCTTGGCTGTAAAGCACAGATGGAAGCATTGATATATGGTGGTTACAGATTAAGGTTCACAGCAGCCCTGATGTCCAAAATACCTGAAAAATTATTTTACAGCATTTTAAGTTTAGAGTTAGAAGCAAAGTATGCATACATCTGCCTAAACACTCCAAGTATCTGCTAAAACAGGGTCTAGTCTCTTCTATAGGAATGTTTCATTAGCCTTTTCACCTGACTAAATTTTTAATCCTAATACTTTTGGAGGTTTAAGGGATTAATAGAACAATTTGTTATTGTTATTGCTGTTAATGTCATTTTCATCAATAGGCAATGCTGCTATAATATACAGCACGCAAAAAGTAAAAGAAATTTATATAGCAGAAATTAGGCTGTATGTATCCAATAATGGGAATGAACTTAAAACTAAACCCAAGAATAAATTAATTAGAAGGAAAATAGTATTTTTTTAAATGTCAAAACAGACCAACATTGAGTATTTCCAGTGTATTTCTGTAAACAAAGTCAAAGTAACAGTTTGAATTAAGCCATCATTTTCCAGTGAAGGAAAAACAGTAACTGCTCAGCACTTAATGGAAACACAAGCTCCTTCCAATGAGAAGGAAATTATTACCATAAAACCATAATAAAAGATGACTCAAGCTCACTGTAATTAAAACCACAGCTAACTACTTGAATATTTTGATCCCAGATTCGTGCTATTTAGAGTTGTGCTTACATCCAGCTAACTATTAGTGCATAAAAACAGCCACGATATCAAATGAGGGGTTGAAATAAAAATATTGTACGATTAGAAGCTGTGAAATACAATGTGTGCTGCGTACAGGCTTCTCCGTGGTAAGGCACGGTAATCTTAAGAATACAGTTTGCTTTCAAGTAAAAATCTTATCACAAAATGGTGCTTCCTTATATGACTCATAAACTTCAGAATCTAAAATGTAACTATTTTTTAGGTTAAGGTATGTTTATAGCCTGCTCTGCTTCCCCCTCCTCCTGGCAACAACAAGAAAAAAAAACACAAAAAACATGCATCTCTCCATTCATCTTTTCTCTATCACACATGCATCTCACTTGGTATCCATCATCCCCATGAACCTAAGCAATTTTTTAAAGTGATGGAAAACACAGTACATATAAAGTAAATTAATTTCAAAATGTTTCAAAGTTGGAAATAAAATTTAAATGATTAAGTCTCAGGTGGCTTTAAAAAGGAAGAGATGATTAAAGATAGCAGTCATTTTGTAGTTCATTTTACAACCATACATTTCAATTTTTTTTTTTTTTTTTTTTTTTAATTTCTCTCCAATACATCATGCTGTCCTTTGGAAAAAGGGAGAATGAATTCTGAAGCCCCTTCAACTTATTTCTTCCCATTTTCTCTCCTCTCTAGCAGTGTTAAAATCTAGCAAACAATCTACGTGTGTTTGCACAGTGCTCAAAGCAGTCTGTGTCAGATCATTTGTTCTTGGTTGAGAGCTGTCTCACAGAGACAGAACTGCTGAAGTTCCAACAGGATCGCTCCCTCTGGAGAACAGCAGAAGCTGCTGCCGCATGTTTTAGGACCTTTTGACTGTGACTTCTCTGGAGAAAAGAAAGGTGGGATGACATTGGGTTTCACCTCTGCAGCACTCGCCATTGAGCAAACACTTCATTGCACCTTTCCAGCTTCCCACTTACTGGTACAACTTGTTGCATCACTGTATTTAGACAAACTGAAGTCATCAGGGTCTGAAGTTGCAAAAGTGAGGAGTAGATCTGTTGCACTCAACCTTCTAGAAGATATCAAAGACTCAATGAATTTTGCCAGAAGCAGCTTTTGGGATGAGTCTTTAAAAATCACCTGTCTGTAGAAAACTAATTACAGTGCTTAGGGCACCATGCTAATAATTAGTTTCAAAGAACAGCTTGCCTTAAACTCTTAAAATGCTTTCCCACACTGAACTAGAAAAGCAGGTGCAGAGTAAAAATTTACACTAAATACTTTTGAATGATCATTAGATTTTATGGAGCCCAATTTACCTGCCAAGTCTGTGCTGCACAAACTCTACTACCTGGCTTGGCAGACAGAGCAGGACAGAGTTTTCTCAAAGATCCATTTGGCCAGGATCTCAGTTTGCCTCTTTCATTTATAGGAATGAATTTTTTTCAGGTGGATGACTTAAAACATGACGCTAATAAACAAATAATGATAGAAAACTGGAGCCAGGTATCATTTGTGCATTTCTATTTGAAAGGAAGAGGCATTGCATCACCTTTTTTTTTTTTTTTCCTATTTTATTCTAATATGAAAACATTTTACAAGCACTACAGGTTTAGCTGGAGTCCTTAGCCATGTTCCAGCATCATAAACTCAAACTTCCAAACTTATTAGAAGTATGCCAGCTTTTTTCTTCTCTCTCCCCACCCCTCCTCCCATAGTTATTTTACTGTTTGCAAAGCATTAAAATTTCCTCTACGTGCTCATTATTAAAATAAAGCTATGAAATTAATTTTAATGGCTTAATTATCTTCTTACAAAGAAAAGTTAAGTAGAAAAAATATATTTATAAAAAATTTTAAAAGCTGTATATGTTTAACAGAAATGCTCTGCATTTCTATCAGTGGGAAATTCAGACATTCAGCCTATGTGAAATTCTGGCTCCATGAGCACTGAAAGGGGTTACAGTCATTATTTATGGCATATACTGTTGTCAACAAGGAAACAAAATCTTAATTATTTACTGTAGTCTACCCAAGTATGCAGCAAGGTTAGAGCACCTATCAAATTCTGTTACATTCCCCAGATTATTGAAGGAAGAATTAATGCTTCAAATCAAGCTTTGAAGTAAAAAAAGGAGGTGAATGGGAAGTAGGAAAGCACCTGGATTTCTGCTTTGTTACATGTTCGCTGTGGAAATAATCTGCTCGATTTTAATGAGAGTTGACATCAGCAAGAACAGTCCCTGCCATCACTTCACAACTAGCTGTTTTTCACTGATGTCTTGTGTTTGGTTTTTTTTTTTTTTTTTTTTGAAGTATTGAGTTAAAACTTCATACAACGAGAAATTAAAAAGAAAAGTTTCTAAGATATAATAATGGAAGTAAAAAAAAATCCCTGGAACTGCTAAGAGCAGAATGGGAAGACTAACTATCTGTAACTGAGATATGTAGATATCTTACCATCTAAGCTTCCTTAAATTATTTCCAATTGGCAAGTTTCAGTTCTGTTGAATGCCAGCCAGAAAGCCAAGGTGGTATGAAACATTTAAAAAGCATTACTTTTTAACAATGCCGAGAAAAAAATGGTACCTTTTTAATAGCCATATGTCATAATGACTATTTTTATTTAGGAAAATCTATTTTAATTTATTTAGGAAAATCTATTTTAATTTAAACATCATAAGCCCACGAGCTATACTGAACAATATATGTATAATTTTTTAACCATATGCTGTGAATTATTGCAAAGAAAACTGTTACCGCTCTTCCCCCTCTTTTAGAGGTTCAAATACATATGTGTGTTCATGTACACACCTGTTGACAATGAAGGAAGGAAACCACTAAAATCCATTAGTTAAAATAATGGCAAATTCCAAACAGTACAACTTCCCTTGGGTTGCTTCTTACCCCGTATCTCTCTAGCTCATCTTTCATATAAGCCCCTTCTTGAACCAGTTCTCCACAGCAAGCTGCTAGTGATGATGGCCATCAACCCAGATGATGTAGAAAGTTGCTACAATTCCTTTCATCTGCTCTTTTCCTCAATTCATGCACTGCGTGCTTTGAAGGCAAGTTTTCCTTCTCCAGGTGCTAAGAAATGGAAACAAGCATGTGTGTGCACACCTGTGAGCATCAACCTGCTCAATAACAGAAGGAGAACTACAGACTCCCTCTAAACCTTCGAGCAGCATCACTGAAAAATGAGTTTTGAAGACTTCCTTCTTCTATAGCTTTTCCTGTGCAGAACATCAATGAAGAATGTATGTGTGAAGTTCTCGTAGGTTTTTAAAATTTTATTTAATTATTAAGTCTGAGACTATCTATCAATAAAAGAATTGGACTATCCTAGATTTTTATTGTAACGTAGCATTTTGATTTCTGGGAGCTGATATAAGGATTACTTCAGGCGCCTATAACCATGACTATGCACATCTGATACTTTACAAGTCTTCAATGTAAAACTGAAGATGGTAAACATAGCTCACGGGGCAGTCGAATGTGAGCAGTCTGTGTGTGTGAAGGAACAGAGAAACGAAAGAGACTTTCAGGAACTTCAGGTTTTTCCATAACTACTAAACATAAAGCGTGTCATAAACTCACCAACTTTTTACTTAAAGAAAACAGAAAGCCACCATGTGCTTAAGATTGAATTTCCTTACTTAAAGAGGATTTTACAAATAAATTAGCCAGGCTCTTAAAACTGTAAATTGTATGTGCAGCTAAACTGATTGTGCAGTTTACAGAAGTCTGCAATTTAACTTAAACGGAACAAAATATTCAATAAACCAGAAACAAGAAGCAGTATAATTAATCGTTTGCTCTTATATAAAGTTTCACTAAAATCACGTGTATTTTTTTTATTCGCAGCTGGGATATAATCCAAACCAAGAGTTTTATATTAGCAAAATCTGTTCTTCTGTAAGAAAAATAGCTTTATATTCCTGATCAATTTGCTTCATGGGAATATAGTAAAGAAGATGAGAAAGAAAGCAGACTTCATAGGACAAAACTTACTTACCTCTCTCAAAAATTTTAGACTACTATTGAAAGCAGAGAGGTTTTCAGTAGAAGAATATAGAAGAGCACAGTCTTCACTAGATGACTATGTGTCATGCAGGATTCAACAGGTAAATATAAAGGCACTTATGACACCCATTACCAAAATGGTAATATTTGCAGTCATCTATCTAGAATTTTACAAAATCTAGATTTGGCCACTAGCAGATTCAAATGGTTGCTGTCCATGAAAGGTTCCATTTCAATGAAAGATAATTTTCACTGAAATAGATCCACACCAATCAAAATACATAACATTAACAAAATCAAATCATAACCATATTCATAAGCATAATGGTCCAAACTGTAAATTCCTCCTCTGTTTGCCATGAGCTAACAACGTCTAGTTACGGATCATACACAGAATCCCAGAAGGATTAAAGCCTTCTGTAAGTGGCAGCAGTAAGAAGCCACCACCAGCACGGTGCAATGACTCCTGGTTCTGCCCATGAAGGACACATGTACTACTCTGTTTGGAAGGATATCTACCTCAGTGCAAACACAAGTTAAATGGTCAAATTGCTGGTGTTGGTATAACTCACTGCAGCACACAAAAACATTGATCATATTATCAGATAACCTCTAATCTCCCTCTTTTTCTAGTTTGGCACTGCTTACATGAAATTCTTCAGAATTATTATTAAATGTAAACTGAACCTTCTCTTCTACACCAAACGTTTTCGAACTTCAGACAGACCCCCTCAAACAAATAAGCTGTTTTGAAAATGATTTCCAGGGCGATGCCTGTTGCCATAGAGATGACATTAAGTGAAAAGGACAAAAAATATAGAGGGTGATAAACTGCATGGTTGGATGACACACTTGACTTCCAAGCCTGTGTTCAAATGAGGCATACATGCCAAGATTTTTTATGAAAGACAAAATTAAAATGTATCGCTATCAAGCTGTAACTGACAAGGTATTGTGTGGTGGCTGTTAACATAATGCTCCATATATTTATTGTTTGTCATTTTTCTGGCCCTGATAAAGGTCTTTTAGAGCTGTAAATCATACCATTAAATCTGCCACTAGAAACAGAGGCTGTTTGGAGAATGAAAAGAAAACACAGAACTGAATCACTACTTACAGGCTTCTGCTTCATGACAGATCTTAACTATCACATCAGAGATGACATTTATTCTTTGAATTTGGCACACTTTCAAAAGCCAGGCTGTTGGCTTGTGACCTAACCAGAGGAAAAATTCTCTTGAAGACCTGGCTGCTTACCACAGCCATTTATTGCACAGATACAGTATACAGGAATGTCCATAGGGCTTAAGATTATATGGAATTATTCACGGGTTTAAAAATATTGGTTCATTTGCACTACATAGTGTTTACAAAATTAGACCTTTCTCCACAGGGTGTTAGTGAAGGGCCTGGTTTATCACTATGATCTTGATGGTAATAGAAGTAATAAAATGCAATAAAACATCTACTTCGGTTCCCACATGAATAATTTGATCAACACTTGCTAAACAGGACTAGAGAAGCTTAAAACTGACATGTGGCAATCCAAAATGATACCAAACAGAGGCTTGATGGGAGAAATTAATACAGAGGGTTAACACAGAATGTGTTTCAAGCTAGGTAGAAGTAAAAAAAAATTCTTAATATTGTCAATAAGGAAACTGTCATAATGCAGATCCCAACACATATAACAGCCCAAATCACTGAGGCACTGCATGCCATGTCAGCGCTTACCTGTAGCAAATGATAGGTATGAACAACAAAAATCTGCAGAGAACAATCACAAAGTGATACTTTCTGTTCAGCAGAGGAAGATAATGCACATCACAAAACATTCACCTTTTTCCCCTCCAGAATACACAGTGCACGGTAAGGCTATTGAGTTAAGAAAATGTTGAAAATGTTTTAATAATTTCACGAATAGGTCTTTCTCCAATTTAAAATAAGTCAGAGCTTTGGTTGACTTTAGAAACAACTTGGAACCTGTCAACATAACTTTTCAGGACATGGGGCCAAGCAAGCGGTGTATCTACATTAGCCCACGAAACGGCAATGTGGACTATACAGATCTTGAGTTAAACTAAATCAAATATTACTGGACTGCTCAGAATCATATTCAATAAAAGGCACATTGGAAGAAAGGGAGATCTAGAGAATAGCCTGAGCCAGTTTAAGTCCCAGGTATAAGCAATAGCATTAAAAACACTGCTATGTCTAAAACCACCTAGCTACCTAGGTGACAATTCTACAGACAGGAGATAGTTGAGAGTCTTACTCACTAGCAAGATGTTGCACACCTTTTAAAAAGATATACCTTTAAAAAATTCTCGTTAAGAATTAGCACTTGCTTTCACCCTAAACAGTTAACATTTCACACGATTGAAAAGAATTACATATGATATAAACGTATAGAGCAAGAGAAACAGAAGTTAAAATGAAGCATGATATCTGAATATAACACAAATGTTCCATTAACCAGAAACAAAACATATTACCAATTAATGCAATTCACCCAGCAGCATATTCTGAAAGTCACTACTTAAATCCCAGTTTTGCCTCTTGCTAAAAACAAGATTGATAGTTAACAGAAAGCCTGTTACACATAGTTTAACTAAGATGCCTTTGAAATTGTACATATTGCCAAAGTGCTATATGGGCAATAACATGAAATGCTGCAGGCACAGTAGGGTAGACAGCTGGGTGCTTAGTAATCTGAAACTTTTTGAACATCTGAACATAACTAGGTACACTTTATTGCCTACTCTTATTAATGAAACTTTATAAATTTTTTATTGGATTTGTCAGTTAAAATTAAACAAATAAACAGCCTATTGCAGCGTGAAACCACCCGATTTTATCCCACTTGTGAATCAATGACCTTTAATGAATAAGCAGAAAGGTAAGAAGGTGTAGATTACAGAACTTTGACCAGCTCAGGTTCATTTGTTTGTGCATAAAACTAGATATTCATATTTCATGCAAAATTATCTTCAGAGAAAACAATTTTCTCCACTGCATTAAAATATTCAGTAGTTTTCAGTGAATTGGTGAAATGCAATCACTCAGTCACCTGCACTGACTTCACTTTCCCAGGATATCAGAAAGGACATTTTTTTTTTTTCTTCTCTTAGTCCTAAAAATCTTCTAGAATTTAAGCTGACTTTAGGATTAAGTGCAATTAATATGAAGATTTCATGTTTAACACAAACAACAGGAGGAAAAAAAACACTGTTATAAACCCATTTCTCCTAGTTTCCTGTAATATCCAGTATTTTGCCACTAATTAATTCTATGTTTTAGTGAAGTCAGTGTGATAGTTTTTTTTTCAAAATTAATCCATACATGAGGAGTGTTCATAGCAAAAAAGAGGGAAATACATAACTAGAAATGTAACTCAAATATCTGAAGAAACCTAATTTTTATGGAAAATTACAGAATTTAACAATAAATGAATGCAGTAAAAGGCATAGTGCAGCAACTGTATCTCAGCAGTGATACAGAAACATGAAGATGCTAGGCCACTTATCTAGCCACTTATTCTAAGCACAGTTTTAGTTCTTATGCTCTAAAAGAATAGGGACACTGTTGTACTTTATCATTAAAATTGAAGAAAGGAACTACTCCAGTCAAAGGTAAGATCTTTTTTAAAAATCAAAGCCTAGGGAAAAGAAACACACTTTCCTAAAAGTTTCCCTGCTTCATTCATTAGTGGTGACAGTGATAGCTCTGTTCCCTACGCTTTGTTACCTTTACACTTTTTAAAACTTGGTAAAGTTATATGTTGGAAAATTTTAGGATGTCAGCATATGCCTACTTCCAAAAGTTGATAATTCAGTAATCAATGAGATAAAGGAAAAATCTGAACAGGATCACTGGAATTAAATAATCCTAAATCAGATATCATGCAGCTGTCTATTTCACTGAAATAAAGTCTTCTTACTATGCATCCACTGAGCAAACCCGCAAAGTTACTCTCTGATTAATATTAAGACAAATCGGTATGGGTGAAATGCAGTTCTGTTCCAGAAGTCTAGGCAAAATTTATGTTCACACACCGAGCTCCACTTAAACTCTCATCTTAAAAAAAAAAACAAAAAAGCAACAACCAAAAAACACTGCAAATGAAATTAATTTTAACCAAACTTTTAAACAACATATAAAGATAATAACAGTTAGCATTGTAAACAAGCTTCCTTTGCTGTAGAGCTGAAAAAGGCCAGTAATTCCCAAACAGCTCCTGAAATCTCACCTCTTTTGTAGTCTAATTGGTTACATCAGTAAATTTCTGAGTGAGTGCTTTAAAAGGATGCAGAACAGGAATAGAAATGCAGCTTTATGGGAAGTGAGGTGTGAGGCCATTAAACGCATTCACTGCATCAGAATGTTTCTAATCCTACTAAGCAATTAAGTAAAATGCATCTTAGAGCAAGTAAATATAACAGTCCTGTTGCTGACTGTAATAATAGATATGGCCAATGCAATAAAATGTGAACATTAGTTGTTAATTAACATGATGAAAACATTTCTCATGTGACCAACTCTTGAATACCTCTCCAAATCATATCAGAGGAAGGAAGCAGTATGAGCAGACCAGTCCAAAGCAGAACAATCTGAATAAGTTTTAAAATCCTAAACAGTAGTAGACTTCTGTCACAAAAACTAGGCTAAATTTACTGCCTATTTATGTACGAAAGGATGCTCTACTTTGAATACTATGCCAACTTGTTTTCTACTAAAACTATAAATTACACTAACACAGACTGCAATTAGGTATCACAAATTCCAAAGCTTACCTACAATTGATGCTACGCACTGGATCAATGAAAATCACAGTAAACTAGCTTAAACTTGTTTGAACTACCTGCCTTGTTTACGTCCATGTTAATTAGGGACAAGAAATGCTCTTTAAGCTTCCTACAGTATTTTTAAGTTTCTAAATTAACTATGTGAATCAATTAGATCACAGCTCTACTCCCAAATTCCACCAGTACCACTTCCTCCCCTCTGCTTCAGTTGCTCAGTGTGCAAGAAGAAACAATACGTACTTTTCTTTATAGAGCACGCTGAGATCCATTAAAAGAAAGTGCTACATAGGCACTCAAATTCAGAAATTAAAATCAGCTATGGTGATTAAATAAAATGCCTGGTAAGTAAGGTAAAGACATTAGTGGTAGCTTGAAAACGCAGAAACCGCAAGACAGCACATTGGGAATATGTAAAGATCTGATTCAGAGTATAAATGAAGCATAACAATCTTCCAGAAATGCGTAGGGAATAAAGACTAAGCTTTGGTTATGTAGTATCAACTGCCTGGCTAGTTTGTTTTTAAAATGAGAAATAAAGCAGGAATTTTACTAGAACAGTGAGATGAACAATGAAATAATTTTATTTCCATAACCTGAAACTAACCATGCGATTGACTAGAATGAGGTATGTTGGGACAAACTGTAGATAGATCAATGTGAAACACCAATGCTGCCAATCCTGAATGTTTGACAGTGATCTGATACAGGCAAAAGAATTAACTTTAAGATTTTAAGCTTAGCACACCAGTGGACATAGTGTATTGGTTCTGCTATTTAATGTGAATATTTTTCTCCTACATATGTTAAAAACGTAGTGGTGACTTCCAGCCTTAAACTAAAAGCTGAGCAAACATGCTCTTAACTAAGATTGCAGTTGTTAGTAAAGGTCCTCTTAATAACGTAACTAATTAACATGTATTTGTATGTGAACAGTTAACACATCCCTCTTAGGGTCTGGGTAAAACTGAATGAATAGTTTAAAATGAGTTAATCAGGAACTATCATTGGATTAATGTTGCCTAAGTGTTAGGAATGTCTTGAACTATTTATCTGAAAGACATGAGGTAACGTAGAGATTTGTGAAGACTGAGAAACAAGAAAAAAAACCAAAACAAAAACAAAGGGAAAACAAAAAGAAAAGTCTTTTGTTGTTGTTATATTAGTTTATGATTTCCTCTACTTACTACATAGTTCATTCATGGTTTTCTAATTTTTGAGCTACTGTGACAGGAATTTTTTTCCTCAGGATGGAAGCCCAACAGAATAGCTCAAAGTAGCATAAAAGCTGACTGCTTAGAGCAGCCTTTCTTTTTTTAAAGTAGTATTTAAACACTGATGACTGTAAAATATTGAGCAGATACTATTATTTGCTAGTGGAAACTAGCCAAAATATAAATAAGCCAAAAATTGCAAAAACAGAGATCGGTTTGGGTTGGAAGGCACCATGAAGGTCATGTAGTTCTGACCCCCACCACCACAAATAACTTTTTTTTATAGTTTAAATGACACATGGCTATCATAATTCTACTTAGATGAATTTTAATTACATATACATGTGTATATATATATATATATATATATACACACACACACGCTCTGAACTAATGATCAGCTGAGTTGTGAGAATATCTTTAAATTACATAACACAAGCACATCCAACCCATGGCCCAGCCCAGCTCACACTGCAGCCACCCCCTACCCCATGTAGCTCCAAACCCAGCAGCTCGGCCCCATAATGGTACTCAGCACTGACCAAACATCAGTGCTATGAACCCCATCTGAGCTGAAAGAGGAGTGTGGGGAGGGCACAGTGCAGTACTGAAGTCAAGCAATAAGAAATTCACAGATAGCTAAACGCAGCCCTGCGAACAGCAAAAAATACGAAGTGGGGCTTCCTGCTTTGAGAAAGGAATTTGAGAACAGGTTTCAAGATTGCAAAAAAATTTATCAGTTTTTTGGTTTCTTTGTGACTCCATTTTCAGTCAACACAAATACAATATCTACAAGTTTTCCAATGGAATATATGATCTCAGAGGTTGATGCTGTTGATATAGCAGTAGAGATTGAACCTTCCCATCAAAATCCCCTTACATTTTGTTGCTGTCTCATAGCAGAGAAGCAGTCTGACAGACTCATATCTGACACATGGGGATGAAGCAAATGTCTGACACTGAATTCCTGCATATGGAAAAAATGACATCCATCAACATTCAGTGATGTTTCCTGAACATTTATGGAGATCAGAGTGGATGTGAGCACAGTGAGGCAGTGGGTGGTGAGTTTCAGCCATAATGACAGTGGTCACCTCTGCTGGTGCAAATTGTTACAAGTATAGCACGCAGGCTTTGGTTCATCACCTGTGAAAATTCAGAGCTGATGCTGGTAACTATGCTGAAAAAGTATGTTTTGTAGCTGATAATTTGTTTCATTGAATACTGTAGTTCTGCTCTTTATACCGGTTGTAGTTTGGATGGAAATAGTTAGTAGCATTACTTTTGGAGAATCAATTGTAGATTCTGCCCTAAACAACCCTGTTTCGTTCAGAGCAGCCCAGGCAAGCCAAAGAGTTGGACATCAATGAATATTTTTTTCCTGCAAATTCTGATATATGTTTACAAACATGAACATTTTCATTTAGGTCAATGTTCCCATCAGAATCTAATAGAGATATTAAATATAAAAAAATCCATCTGTATTCAACATATAGATATCATACTGAATAAAACTAATTTATATATCTGTAAAAAAACACAGATTAAAGCAAGTTTCAATATGTAATGATGAAATAAGTGATTAATCACTGCCTATTCAGTTTCTTCAATTATTAAATTTACTGAAAAAGATTACTTTTGCCTGAAAACTATGAAGTAATTGCCACTCAGAAAATTTTATTCTGGCAGGTAATTAGTAATAAGCATTAATACTGTTACTGCATGTATTACATGTAGAACAGAAACATTAGTTATTTTCTTTGCATTGTTTATGACATGTAAGTTTCTTACCATACATCTACAAGACTTCTAGGAAAACAAATACAACAGTATTACCCATCTGTTTCTAGCATAATTTTACTCAAAAAAAACCCACAAAAAAAAAAAAAAACACAAACCCCACCAAAAAACAACAACAACAACAACAACCCAACTATAAACACATTGTCTCTTCATTGCACTGAATTCAGAGAAAGGGTCACAACATGCAATGATCAGTCACAAAAGGGGATTCCAGGCTGCCATCCTCAAGCATCCTCAAACCCTGCCCCATCCACAATGCAAAGGATAGCTCCCTGCATTTCTTTTCAAATGTGTTCAATGCTTGCCTGTCAGTAGCAAAGTTAGTTGAAATATGATGGTTTTTGTCTGCTGAAACTAAGGAAGAGACTAGAGGCTCCATATTTTCAAAAAACCACTGGTTGAAGCGGCTTCCATTCATTGCTGGCCAGGGCTCAGTTTCAAATCTGGGAGCAAAGTGTGAAAGACTGTCATCTTACCAACCTCCAAATAAGACAGGCTTAGAAATTACCATATTTCAGGTAGACTCATCATTTTTTTTTTTTTTCCAGCCAATCTACATGAATATGTCTGTCAAGAGGTGTTATCTTCTAAGCATGACCATAACATACATTTAGAAATCCCAAAAGCTAAACAAAAGAACAATTATAATTCTGATTTTTAGAAGTTATAATACTCAGCAATGTCTTGTAGGTCTGAATATCAAAATATAAGAAACATTATAAAAATGTATTTAAATTGAAATTACAAGTTGTACTCACCACTTACTTAGTTATGATTATGTTCAGCTATATCTTTCCTGCCATCAACAGGAGCAATATACATTTAGCTTTCTTCAGAAGAAAAGAAACATTATATATTTGAAAGAAGTTTACTGGACGACCATTAGCTTTTCATTTGGAGAGGTCCTTGGCCATCAAAACCATTACAGATTAATGCTGAAGCCTGCTGGAGACTATGTTCTGTCTCATATCAAACACGGATAAGTGGTCCCCTGTAATTTTTATGACTGTGGTGTCAAAAGTCTTCCATCCAAATCGCAATAAATATTGTAATGAAGTCTGGAAGCAAGGCCATTTGTACTTGCTCGAGGCTGAGAATTAAGATAGCCTGTTTCTAGTTAGACAGTCATTAGAAAGATCTAACGTACATGGTAAATGGTTTCCTGTTCTGAGTACTTAAAACTAGTTTTAGTAAAATTGACTTCCTGAACATTTTCTTCTATCTTCACCAATATATGATTTGAATTGTAACATTTCCAAACGATAGGTTCTTCACAGACAGACCACCAAATAGATATATTTAATTCAAGTAAATGAAGAGCCCAATTCTGCAGGTAGCTGTCTATACTAGCATATTTTGCTGCTAATCCAAAGCCCATTTGATCAAGATGCACAATTCAGATACACATTATTGAAGAATGAGCAACATACATTCACTCATTTTTCTCTAGAAAAAACTGATATAAATTTATCTCTGTCTTCTTCAGCTTAATTCATGATTTCAAGTCATGAAGGTAAGCTAAAATTGCATTTGTAAATAAGATTTTGAAGTTAGTCAAATTGGTGTACAGATTTAGTTTCTCTGTCTATGAATTAGATTTGAACTTTTAGCTTAATCAGTGATAATAACGTGAAATTCAGCTATAGATCACGGTGAGTTGACTTCCGAATGAAGTATAGCAAAACATAAAACAAGCTCAGTTGAGAACTCACAAAGAGTAACTCTATGTATATTGTAGTTATTTGAAGAAAAATGTGTCTTTGCTATTTAGACTTAAGACTGGCAAAACAATGAGTCACTTGGGAAAATCTGGTGCATCATTCTGCTTTTCAAAATCCTGTTTGAGGTTGCAAGGCCTTGCACAGCTAGCATAAAAATGTTTTGATACTTGACTGCCACTCAGCACCTACAAATTCCCATTAAGACAGATAAAGAGAAAATATACAGTGTGAATTCGCATAAAAGTGTTTAAGAGGCAGACATTTAATTGCAAGTAACACCTATAGGCAGAAGTTACTCAGATGTCTAAACACACATCTTAGTCCAAGCACTGCTTTTATCCTGCTCTGCACGTGCAGTTTGCCCAAGCTTACCACTACGAATTGCATGCTTAGGCTGCTTTTTTGTTTGGTGGATTCTTCTTTATATTTCAAAATGATATAAAGTTATGTACCTTTAAAAGTGTCATTTCCTTGGAGCGTTCTAAAAACTCATCAGTCCTCCACATATTTATAAGATCACCTACACCAGCTTTCTACAAAATTATAATAGAACGTTTCATGCACCTTAACTAAAAAAATCTGAATGTGAAGTTTGCTTTCCTATGCTCACATGAACCTACTGGTGGACAAAGCACTCAGTTCTGGATTTTGCATCCATGTATATAGAGCTCATAGGATACTAAGTAAAAAAGTCTGTAAGTAGTAAAATAAACAGACCTCACTATTTATACCTCTATAATTTTTCAAATACAAATAGTGTATTTAAACCTATATTTGATAGAATAAATTTCCTTTTTTTTTTTTAATGTTCTTTCACAGAAGTGATTAATTATCAATTTCTGCCATTGTATGCATTGAACAACCACAATTGCAAATAAATGCTGAAGTTAATGGAAAAATTGAGGCAAAGGGTTTCTCTATAGAATTAATGAAACATTTCCACAAAATCTTTTCATAAGAAGTGTCTCAATTCTTTCAGAAATTACATTTCCATCTTCAAAGCTCAATAGTTACATAAATGAACTCTCACCAAGGAAATATTTTCTGTTACTTAAAAATCAGATAAGCACTTGGAAACATTCTCCACTAAACAATTTGTTCGCTAAATACTTGGTTGATGCCACACTGTTCTTAATCACAGCCTCTAATATTTTATCAACAGACTGGCTTACACTCTAGTATGTAAGAGCAAGAAAGTGTCCCTTTTCACTGACAGTCAGTAACGTATATGAAAATGTTACAGCCATATATACAAATGCTTATTCTTGACAGCTTCCTAACCTCAGAGGCTGTAACTTTGCTTAACATACAAAACTGGGGAATACCAGAAAACGTTTATCAACATAACCAAAACATTTGCCACGTTCAGAGAATTCAAAACCTCTACAGGCTGGAAGAATCACATTCCCTCTTTCAACTGCTTTTGCATCTTTAGAGCAGTTGAAGCATTCCCATCAGCTCATCAGCTCTGTTAAGGCACATCTGTGAAATGCTGTAACATAAAGTAACTTTGAATAAAAATGACATTATTTGGCAAGCTTTTATTCTACTTAGCCATGACTGGATGCGAGAAGTTTTTACTATGAATGCTGAGGTACTGGAACAGGCTGCCCAGAGAGGTTGTGAATACTCCGGCCCTGGAGGTGTTCAAGGCCAGGTGGTGGCCCTGCCTGTAGCAGAACTTGATGATCCTTGGGGTCTCTTCCAATCCAAGCTATTCTATGATTGGTTTTATAAGTGAGAAAAATTATTGTATCCCTTAATTTCTATTGCTAGTGGGGCCTCCTCAAGTATTACTTGAATCATGATAGAGCCTTTATACACACACACACACAAAAGGTAAGATATATCTATTATCCAGCACAATATTAGAGAAGTTTCCTCTTCAGAATCTTTTTTAAAAAGTCAGTTTATCTCAGTTTGAGGTCTCTGAATACAAACGGGAAAAATACACCAATTGTGTTATCAATATTCTCCCATTCTACAAAGTTATACGTGCATAAGGGACATAAATAATCGCTATGAATGTGCACTGGATCACAGACTGCTCAAAATTGTGGTTATTAAAAATATATACATTAAAAAAATGTCCTTTTTTTATAAAAATAGCTAACAATATTGAAATTGGAGTATTTTGTGTAATTATATATCAATATAAGCTAATAAACTATTAATAGAGGCAGTGAGAAATCGGAATATTTTGATCACAAGTACATAAACTGCTCAAGGAATCAATTTCTACTAGAAATATGAAAAATATGAAATGTTCCCCCAAATGTTTTCGGTTACGCAACTGAAAAGGGACCGGTTTAATCTGAATAAGTGTAATGTATACCTTCATTATTTCATGTGCCCTAATTTCAGAGAAGTATGGGATACTTCCAATTATGTTAGCTTCCTCTGTGAAGGAGTTTAGACAATTACCATAATTATGTTGCTCGTATAATGTAAGTGACAATCAATGATCTTTCCAGTTTTCTCCCAGATGACTATTAGTTATAGAAGATGGGAACCACAGAACTGTAAATATGCCCTAATTTCAGTTTATGATCCTCGGGTTTGCATTTAAGGATCTTTTCTGTTTCTGCCTCATGTAATCACATTAACTCCCATCACCAAATAGGGAGACACACTGACAGACTTACAAACAACTGTCTCCTGTTTTCAGAGTTACTTCAGCATGAATAATATACAAAACATGATCAAATTGCCTTAGGAAATGGTTTTTAAAGGAATAAATAGGAAACTTCCTATTGGGCCACAAAAGAACTTGTTCAATGTGAAGGAAAGCATTTCTGTATGTTTTAAATGGATTGTGTTTTTCAGTTGTAGAAGGGATGCCTCTGGTTTCTGAGCGGGTTGGAATTTGACAGTAGAGAGGGAACTCCACATAAGCATCAATGAAGGACTACAGCAGCAACAGATTTTATACAGAATTTAACTTACACAGCAGAAGTAGCAAGCATCCTGGTTTTAAGTGGAAAAAGACCACCTTCAAAGAAGAGCTCTTAGGGCAACAAGTTTTATCCCATGACATATATTATACTTACTATTAGCCATAGTCAAAGGCAACAATACAACCTCTAGTAATATGGAGAAAAATGACCTTTTCCTCTCAAACTTGATTTGTACATATCTGAGTTCAAACAAGTTTCACTTCAAGAAAAAAGCCCTTTAGAAATTTTAATTAAAATTCACATTCTTAAGTGTTTCCTTAAGGGTTTTCTTAAGGGTTTCCTTGATAGTGATGTTTTATTATTGATAACTCCAACCGTGCAAAATGCCTCAATCCATTCTGGCATTCCCTAAGCAACTGCACATTGAGAGGGAGAGTCCCTAACTACTAAACACAAACAAAACTTGTCCTCTCCCATCTGTCTTCCTTGTAGGCTCAGGCACAAAGGCTACATGGAATAACGGTTGCAGACAGTGACCAATACTTCAGGATTCAAATGAAACATTTGCCCAGGAAGCATTGATACACAACAGATTAGCGGAATAAATTACCCGTCTTCAATCATTAACTGCCCTCTTCATATTTACCTGGAAAAGATACCACGAATGCTACACCATGAAGTCTACACTGAAAGTTTCTTCAGGCACCCATTACACAACCCCTGCACATTCTGTAAAATAAATAATGATTTAAGAGCAACTCCCAGCTACATAAGTCTCTGTTCAGAAAATTCGGCAGGTATTATAATGCTAGTTGCATAAATACAATTTCTTAAATAAGTAGAAAATTTGGGTTGTATATAAATGTCCGCAATGGGCTTCATTGCTTGCTTTTATATTTCAAGAATAATCAATGTTATACTACTGTCATTAATAAAAAAATGAGTCAATAGGCACAAACTTTTAATATAAACCTAATTATGAGCATCTCTTTGCATGAAACTAAAGATATTGAAAATGTTGACATTGGTGATATGCCCTTGGACCAAAAGCCAAGCATTAGTCAATAATCTATTATGATTTTCATTTTGCAGAAGTAATGCCATTATTTCAAAAGGTCTCAAAAATCAATTTAGCATTTAGTGTATCTGTGTAATAATGACATCCTAATTAAAAATCCCAATCTGAATAGCACAAAGGATAATGTTTAATCTCTAATCAATGAGCACTGAGAGAAGTTATAGGAGCAATACGCTTTTTAAACAAAGTTTACTGGTTTTTTTTCACACATTACATGTTACTTCATATTTGTTGACAGCCACTCTTAAAGTCTGAAGAGATATGCATGCAGACATTCTCCAGCTACACTCAGCAACTATGATTACAAATTATTGAAATAAAAATAATGAAGAAAGTAATCCATAATAGCCAATGTGATCAAGTTGCAATTGGTGTATACAGAACGTGACTGAATTTTTTTTATCATGCTAAAGATCTTCAAGCTGACAGGCCATCTCAAAGTGAACGTGATTATTCAGACACGTTAACAGCTCATTCAGACTATTTACAGAGTTAAATCTACATGAGATTTTTTTCCCCTTTTATTAGTAAGAATGGCGTTACATGTGAGAATTATTTCTCATTTTCTTTTTTTCTTTTTTAACAATCTGTTCATTTTTCAGTTATTCATATTAATTTGAGATGGCAGATCCTGAGTAGCTACCAAAACACACACACACTAAAATTCTGCTTTCCTTACAGCATAAAACATCTTATGTGGCAATGAATGCATTTCCTTGCAAGTGTTCATCAGTGCTCTGGATAGCTATTCAATTACCTGCATGTCAAATGATTATCTGAGAGCTCAATTTCATCCCCATTACCCTTCCTCCACCTCATACCTCATATTTAAAATGCTACTGGAGTGTTAACACATCTTTGAACCTGCTATTTCTTTGGTTAATTTCCCATTAAGAGGTGCTGGAGTAACAGATGCCATAATTATTCAATTATTATGCATATTTCACATTTACTGTTTCAAGGCTTTGTATAGGATGGGCCCATTGGATGTCAACTTCAGGAGCAGTGCAGATTTACACCACTACAGACTTCATGTGCAAATAAAAAAAAAAATCTAACACATGAGACCATTGCAAACATCTGCAAACAGGGGAAGTTTAGGGACACATTTTACATTCTATTGCTTTCTGTTACTTTGTAGATGTGCGTTGTTCAGACTCAAACGTTATAATTCTTCCCCCAACCCCCAAGTTAAAAAGAATCCCAAGGCTTTCAATGCGGTATGTTTTGAACATTACATTCAAACTTAGTGAGTTGCTTAAAGGCTGAAAGCACCATCCACACAAGGTGAAAGATCACTCTGAATAACCTCTCCAGGGAATCTAAGCGTCAAAAAAATCCTTCCTAACAGTTTTATGTGCTATTACAACAGATCTGTGCCACTACACACACTATGATAGTAACACTGTTAGTGAGGGTTCACAGAACCCTACAGCTGACAGTAAAGACTTCCATGTTATTCCCTGTAAGTGATGATAATCAAATACTATAGCACAACTCACAAGGATTTCCTGGAACATACACATGCAGATGAGAGAAGAAAGAATGGCATCCAGCTGGAATAAGACAGGAAAGTTGTGATAGAGTTTATGACACAGCTCCACAAACTTTGAGAAAAAACAAAAAACATGCTAGGTATAACATGCTGTATATCTATGTAGTAACCTTTTAAAACAAAAACTAGCAAGCAAAAAAAGTGTCTCAGTTTGTAACAATGCATATGTTTTAAATTCAACATAGCACTGATGTACATATTTATTTTTCAGCTTTAAATGTATAACATCTCTGACCCTAACATCAATGTCACTCCTCCTTAGTATGCTAAATGATCAGAAGTCATTTGCAGTATAAAACAGGAATTAGAGATTTGCTACAGAAAAAGCAAGCAATGTTAGTACCTACACTGCAGATCCACAAGGATGCCAACCAGACTGAAGGATCCTAGCCTACAAAGCATCTTCTCGCTCCTCCTTCCTTCCCCTCTACTAGTCTGGGACACTGAACCTGTTCTCAGTACGTACATACATAGGAATAGCCTTGTTATTTTCTAAAGTACCCATTAACATGCTGGCATAACAGAGAGTGAGCACCAGAAATACTATCGTTAGTATTTCTAAAATACTAAAAAAAACTAAATAATAGTGAATACAGAAGAATTATTTTTATATGCTGTTCCCTTAGGTTGTAGTACAGTATAATCTACACATATGTACTTTTATACATAACATATCTGTAGCCAAAATGTGAGACTGGGTATAAGAAAATTAAATAGAATAAGAACTACCACATGCTCCACAATTCAAGGAAACACCAAGTAGCAGCAATGGGAAATAAGCAGAACACTTTATTATTCCAAATATTAAACCAAACTATCTGCCAGACCTCCCTTATTTGTTACAATTTTTCCATATTTAGGTAAATTCATGTATTTATGTACCCTGCAGTGGTAATAGGACCCTTCTCTAGCTCTTCTGCAGCAGAAGCTGTTGGTACAAATAGCCTCTATGTGGAGAAAAAAGCCAGCTTGGCCAAGCTTACATACATTGATTTTATACTGGCATCCTGACTGTGTCTAACAGCTGCTCCTAAATGTAATGAAACTCTGCTGGATTTATTCAGTTAAACAACTTTGCAGACTCTTTAAGCACATGCATTTCTTATAGGTTTTGCATCTGCTTTGATCAGAGAGCAACAGTTGCAATATATTTTAACTTTTGAAATTGACCCTTGAAACAAATATTGTTTGAAATTCTTAAATATTTGGGTATGTAGACATTAAAAAGTTCCCTATTTTCTTCTTACTCAGTTTTAAATAATATAGATCACGCCCACAAATCTCTCATGACTTTCTCATACACATCCTTAACAGAAGGTGTGAAATGAGCCCTGCTTAGAGCTTTTTCCACAATCACTTAAGCGCTCTATAGCTATACAGTCACTAAGATGTTCACATTTTCTACACCTAAATAAGCCTAAATACTTCTGAGTGGTTAGAAGTTCCTTGAAGGCAGTGGCACTTACTGAAACTCAAGGCAGATTCTAAGTTGATCTTTTAAAACAGCAAGATTAAAGTGCACTAACCTTTCTTTCTCATCATACACATACTCTGCAAGAGGTAAACTGTACTGGTCCAAAGACCAAGATGACTTAGATTCATCTTTGTACTGCGCAGAGCAGTGATCCAAATGTGATTTGGAGCATTAATACAGAGGTCAGCCTTTACTCCAGGTGAGCCTAGCCCACACTACTCACTTCCACAAAGCAATTCACAGGTGCTATTCAAAGGGCAATTTGTAGGACTCCTAAATTCTAAAAAACGATGTTATGTTACTCTTTATAATATTTATGTTCCTCTTTTTAAACGTTACAGGTATCTTATAACTATTGGACATGCATGGTCAGGGACTTTTATGATAATTACATAAGGAAAAATAAGAGTAAGCACAGGATATTTGGGCTTATTTCAAATCAGAAGAAATGTGTTATAAGCCTTTCATTGCTGTTTTTAAACATAATAAATTCAGTGTGAGCTTCATTTATGAGTTCTGGAGTGAGAAAACCATACTTTGAACAAATAAGAAAATAAAAGTTCTGAAAGAACTTCCTAAATTTCTGAAGTAGATCTTTAACTACCTCTCTCACAAGTAGATAACATTAAAGGAACATTTATACTCAGAGAAACACGAAACAGGATACATGGTCATAAGAAATCCTATCCATGCGCATGCACACCTACCTCATGCAGACTACACAGCAAATGAGCAAAGTCTGCGCCTTTACTCAGAAGAGTCTATGCTGCCAATCTTTATGAATGCACAGTGAAAGCACTATTATTCCTCAAATAAACACTAATATAGCAATGGCAGGTAACACAATGTAAAACTAATTGTACTGTATCTAATTAATAGTCTATTATCTCACATTAAAGAAGTGCCCCATGGTTTTTCATAAAGATTCAAAATTTTATCTTACTCCATACAATACTTGGCATGCAGGTTGTTCCTCATCAATGGCAAAATTACAGAACTGATGGCGGGGACTGTGTTGAAAAGAATAGTTGAAAATTTACTCTATGAAAGTGTCACTGTGCTCTCTGTATCTGCTGTAGTTTCCATGGCAATAAATAGAAGGCATTACCTTGCAGTGACCTACATACACTTTTCTTTACTTTTTTTCCCCCCCCTCAAACCAAGTTGATTCTATTACTCATCTGCAGTGGAAATGTTTTTTTGAGTTCTGGCAGGAGGAACTATTTTTTCAAATTAGTACAGAGCATGTACCTATGCACTGCATTCTAAAAAGTTATCACATAAAATTGTTTAATTGCACCAGAAATTTTGGAGCAGCTGGGAAACAGGAAGCAGGTGGCACAATCTTCACAAAGCATTTTGGCAAACCGTTGGTCATTTAAGAAAGAGGAATGACTTTGTATGTTGTAGCATAATCTTATAAAACATGAGCACCCCAAGGCACTTATCATTTGTATGTAAAATACTAAAATGAAGATTACTTCACGTTTACATTCTTATCTTTTCTATATATATATACATATTTGATTCCCTGTTCACAATGTAATTCAACAGTCTGCTGTGGAGGGCCAGAAAAGAAAGAAAATCCACATGAAACACTGAACTAAAAATTTGCTCCAACTTTTAGTAGCAATTCCCATGACGCTTAACTAAGTTTAACAATTCATAGTAGCAAGCAAGCTACAGATGCTTCTTGTCATGAGAATATTAAAAACAGAAGAAAAGATCATTCTTATAAGCAGACAGCCTGACAATGAATTGCGATGATTCAAAACTGGTTGTTTGAACATGAGGAACACATGGCTAATATACATCTACTCAAACAACTGGTTCTTCTACAACTAATCAGAAAATCACCGATGGAGACAGAAAAACTTTTAAAATGCTCCCCTTGAGTTTTTAATTGAAGGTAACAAGCCCATCATACATTTTCAAGTGGTGAACGGCTAGCTGTCACTAACACAGCTAACACAGAAAGTGGCTGAATTAAAGTGATCGAAAAGTTTTTAAAATCTTACTCATTTTGGCAAGTTCACAACTTTTTATTTTTCAACTACATCTTAACTTAGATCTCTTATCACTTGACAGCTTGTCTTCAACTTTAAGTGTTCACAAAACTTACACAAGAATATTCAGACAAGCAATGTACGATATTGCTTTTAAACACTTTCGCAGGAACCAGAAAACACACTGTAACACAATGGAAAGCACAGCAATAGTGGCTTAGTAGCAAAGAAGTCCTAGGCTGCAGCAACTGAGGATACGCTCAAACGCAGCAGCCATAGAAACAAAGGGAAGAAGCTGCTTACCCTTGGAAGGCCTCAGGTAGGCAGAGATCTCCAGCATGACCCACTGGCCTCCACTGCCAACCCTTAAATGAGGTCTGGGAATGGCTCCACCCCTTCCAGTTACTCAGATCCATTGTGTGCACCTGAGCTCCCCTGGGTCGGCCCTGCCTTCCCACCAGGTGCTCAATCACTGGTTTGAGCTATGACCTATCATTTCTACTACACACACACATACTTTTGAGTGACAGTAGTATTCCCAATATAATATTTTCTTCCTTTGTTGTAAAGAGTGTTAAAACACAGTTCAGTGTAGCATAGGTGCATAGAGTAGCAATGCTTTGGGTGACAGCAGTAGAAATGCAACACTGAGTGAAATCTTGCCAGAGTGTTAAATACATGTAAATGTTGAAATAACAAGGCAACATCCTATTCCACCACTCTTACTAACGAGGTGAATTCTTTTGTGTATTGATTTTAATTAATTCACTTGTGGAAAAAAGTCTTATGTAGCATAATTAAGGGCAGCAGTATAGCCTTGGGTAAGGACCAGACTTACTTTAAAGTATAATGTAATACACAAATTATCAGTATCATAAAATCTAATTTTACGTATACACATGAATGTACTAGGGGAATTTTTACTTTTAATTTCAGAGGACTACTAGAAAATTTGAAAGAATACACTGAGTATATGCACCAAGTCCTAATGCAAGATACCAAATTTCAACATAGGAAAAATGATTGGACCACATGACTAATAGGAGAATGGAATATAGTTCTAAACAAATTTGTAAAAGTGCTTACAGCTGAGAAGTTTATGAGACTGCCTGTAGCTGGGAGAAATTGTGACGCACACAGTAGGAATTATATGCATTCAGTATAACATCAGACCTTCATTTCATTCATGCATTTAGTTGAATGTCTGATACAGTTATTCTTTGAATTTTCTAGCGTTTGCATGTATACATATTGTTTTAAGCTCTGTCATAGACTATGATATTTGTAGCAATTACTGAAAGGATCTATCACCAGAGATTAGTTCTGTACATTAGTGACTAAGCATTCCTAGAGTACACGCCACTGAAATTATATTTGTGCACTAACAAATTTTTTGCTTGCTAAATAAAAAATACCTTCATGTCATTCTCACTTTTTTGTTCTCAAATGAATATTCGACAAGGCTCTAATCATTCAACTTTGTAGGTGTACTTCAAAAGCTTCCTTTAAGAATCTTACATTTGATTTCTGGGAAGTATTTTCTCGTTAACGTCTAACATATGTACCCTGTAGGCATGATTCACACAATCCTCTGGAATTCTAAGGAAATGATGATCAGTCACAGAAACGTGTAAAGATTCAAGAACACTGGCAATTTTCACTTCAAATGTTGTCAGCGAGTTACTATTATAAAAGTACTTTTCTCACCATATCACTAAAAAAAATTGTGTATTGTGCAGCTATGAGAAAAGTTACACATTTAATGAACTCTATCACCTGAAGGTATATTTCCTCGAAGTTGATAACTGAATCTGTTAAATTTAGAGAAATGCTAATTATAGCTGATATAGTTGATGCTCAGAATGTCCTGAACAAAGTTTATATATTGATAAAGGAAGAAGAGTGGACAAAGGAACAGCCAGCCAATCAGCAGATAAAATATATGCCTCAATGTTCTTGATTCTAATGAATTGAATAATTAAGTGCTACAACAATAATCTTGATGTTGACAATACATTTTTGTTCAACAGCATCCTTGGAAGTGTCAACAAACACACCTAATAGTAAGGCATAAATTTAAATGTTTGGTTTGTTTTTTAAATGTTGAAAACTATTCACTGAATTACTAAAGAGATGGTAAAAATTAAAAGTAATGAGCTCATTTCAATAAAATTTTATGAGGCTGGTTTCATGCTGACAAAACGGGTCCTGCAGGCAGTACCCCTCCACCTGCCTGCCAGAAAAGGAAAAATCATCTATTTCAAAATATTTTAAAATCTTTTAATGAGGTACTAAAATACAGCTTCAACTGTATAGGCAAAGTACAGGGATTCTGTGCGTCTTTGACGTTACCAACAGCAGCTGTTTACAATACAAGAGAATGGTTTTTTGATTAAATTAATATTTGTCAGTTGTAATTACCACATATGGTAAATTCTCTTGAAGGAGAATTAATAATAATCACAGTGAGTGATCTTACAATATCGACTGAATCCTCCCAAATCATTTTTAGCAAACTAGCATGTATGTATGTTAAAAGAGGGGGGGGGAAAAAGCACAACTGAACTAAAATGAAGAATTCCATTCACATGGGCTGAGTAAGAATAACAACTCACTTTGCTCATGATTGGGCAAAAGATATTCTTATTGTAACAGAGAAAAGCAGAAGTCTGAGCTGTCATACAAGATCATCACATTCATAAACATACAGTTACATGTAAAATACCCGATTCCCATACCAACTATTGTCTGAGAAACAAAATAAAGTAGTAAAATGGCCAAAATCATTTACATACAGTACGAAAGTGTCAATGCACACGTGCACTTTAGATACATGCTTCTGGAAATACTCACCACTACAAAGCTAATTACTAATTCTTACTATTTTCCACAGTGCATGTATCTGTTTACATATCAGAATGACACAGGTTATAAAATAAACGGCAGAATTCTGAATTAGACGATTGTTACAACTTTATCAACTTGAAATTGTTAATATGAAGCACTGGAAATTAAAAAAAAAGAATATTTTGAATTTATTCTAGGTTTAACTCATTTCATATATGTTGTATAAATTATTGTAGAAAAAGTGATCCAAATTTAGCAAACATAATTTGCATTCTATCAGGCAAGTTATAGCAGAAGGAAAAAATGACATGTATGTTTTAACAATATACTATAACATATAGCCAGTATAAAATAAGAACTAGATACCTTTAATAGCTGAAGTCTGCATGTGTTAGGAGTACCACTAAACAGCAATTAGCCTGTTCAAATAGACAGAAATAGAGAGGTCAACATGGACTTCCTGAAAATGACCACCACCATGGGGATGAGATAACCTCTGTCCCCTGAACAATGTTCTTCAACTTCTGGCTTAGATTTTATTTTTTTTTAATTTTTTTTTTTTTTTTAATGTCATTGTGTATCAGAGACCAATTTAGACATAAGATTTTAAGACTGCTGATCACCAGACTGAAAAACTGGCTATAAATTGTTTCTTACTCCTCCATGCGATAAAGCAGGTGTTTGCACAGGTTTACACAATGTATGTACTGAAAAATATAATCACATATACAAGAAATTCAGAAAAAGTAGACAAATATTGTCATCTCAAGTAAAATAAAACTTGATCTACTTCACTGCCATGACTGTTTCCTTGAGCAAAGTGGGACTTCCAGTATTACACTATTTCTCTTCTCTGTTCTGTTGTTGACACTCTCAAAAACATCTTCAAAGCACCGTGTGCTTTTGTGTGGTGTAAAACCAGTATGCTTCCAATTTTGCCATCAATCATCTTTAATAGCATATGCTATTAATGTAATTTTGTTATTGAAGATTCCTAAATCTATTCAGTGGTTTGCACAAGACAATTACGTTTTTTGTTACATGCATGCAGGCAATCAGATAGCGCCTTTTTAAATTAGAGCAATTAAACGTGGTCATTATAAATGGTAGTTTATTAAAAAAAATCATGAAGTGTCAATACGACATTCTTTGATTTAAAATAAAATGGCAACAGAATGAGGAGAGATGCATTTTAATTATTTCATTTCAAAGTGTATTTGAAAGATCTTCTTTATGAAAGCATTCTCATGTTGGGAAATGTGTCCACAGTTTTTATTGGTCTAGGGAGTCAAACTTTGCACTGTCTGATAATGACAGGACAAGGGGGAACAGTTTTAAGCCAAAAGAGGGGAGATGTCGATTAGATTATAGGAGCTACGCTGCTTTTCACTCACAGGGTGGTTAGGCCCATCCCTGGAGGTGTTCAGGGACGGGTTAAACAAGGCCCTGGGCAACCTGATCTAGTGCCTGATTTAGTAGTTAGCAACCCTACCATGACAGGGGATTGGAACTAGATGATCTTTAAGGGTCCTTCCAACCCAGGCCATTCTATGATTCTATAAATAAGAAAAAGATTTTAACTTTTAAATAGAAGATACATCTGATTACTAAGAATAGTGGTTAAAATATTAAAGATTGCCTCACACATACTTCTTTGCACTTGAGTGCAAGTGATAACAACAGTCTGGCTGGGGTTGATATAGGAATTCTCCTCTTCTACAACCTTGATTTCCATTCTCTCCCCTCCAATCCCAAAAGTAGTCATTAAGGTATGAATGCCCTTAAAGTATCACTTCGTATTCTACCACTGATGCTTGAACTATAATGCCACAGTCAAGACAAGTAAGGCTAAAGGCATCAACATACAAACACTTACTGGCAAACGTTATTGCCTTTGCTTCCATTGTACATGCTTTTTCTTTTTCGATATCCAAAGAACTCCTGTTCAGAAGTAGCACAGAATTCTTCAAAGACCCAGTCAATAAGAATATTTCTCAGTTTCTCAGGTTTGCTTCAGTTTATGTTCAGCAAAAACAAACAAATGAAAACCACCTACAGAACTGAACCTAGAACAGGCAAACTGCAAATAAACATGCCTTCTGGAAAAGAGTTGTTATAGCACCCCTTTTTTAAGAATGAAACATAGACATGCCAGAGAGCACATAGAGACATTTACATGTAATGCCCCAATGTAACAGGTTTTACTGAACTCGCTATGTTCTACCTCACATATTTCTGTGTCATTTAGACAAATGAAGGAATAACATAGCTTTATAATAGCTTAAAAATAAAAACAAACAAAAAATGCCACCAATTACTATTTTGTAAGAAAAACAACCAAAACAAAGCACATGAAACAATAGGCTTTAACCCTCTTGTGAAAAAGCTAAGGATACTACTGTCATGCATCTCAGGCCAGCATTATTTTTTTAATTATCTATTTGACCAAAAGTAGGGAGCAGAGGATGTGAAAAGACAGAGAATTCAATCTCCTCTCTGAAAATGAAGACTTTCAAAACTGCTCTCAGCTGTGAAAAAGAAAGATTGCCAACCATATGGAATACAAAAAGCAGTTCTGGCTAGCACAAATTACTTGGATAAGCAACAGCATGAAGAATAAATCTATGGATATCATAAAGTGTCAGATAAAATTTGACACCTCTGTCCCAGCACCCCTCTATGTTCTGGGGACATTAATTCTCTAGACATGATCGTGACTACTTACCAAAATGGAGCAGAGTTTAACGCTTAATCCATGTTATAGATAGATGATGTCAACTCTGTCTGACCTTACTAACAGCAAGCCTAACACAGATTGCAGACTTGTATCTACCCATTTCCTTGGATCTCCAGTCCTGTTTTCAGAAAAAATGTATCAGAGGAAAATATTCAGTACAAATAACGTTTTTTGCATCTTAATTTGAGACATCAGGGAAATGAAATGATAATGAAAAGATGGAATCACCGGCATTAATGAACATTTCAGATCAATTTAATCTGAATTAGCATATTTTCAAGAACAACATCAAAAATAATGAAATATTTTTTTTCGTGCTTTCCCAAAGTCTTTGCAGTTAAACAAAGCTGTACAGCCTGTCAATCTTGCATTATTGGCTGTGAATACAACTCGATCCTGTTGCAGCTTATAGTACAGCTTATAGTATAGAAGTATATACAAACAAATTCTTTCTTAGGATCATAGAATCACCAAAATTGGAAAAGACCTCCAACATCATCTAGTCCAACAGTCCACCTGCCACCCATATTTTCACACTAAACCATGTCCCTTAGTACAACATCTAAACATTTCTTGAATGCCCCCAGGACAATGATTCAACCACCTCCTTGGGCAGCCTGTTTCAGCACCTGACCACTCTTCTGGAGAATAAATTTTCCCTAATATCCAACTTGAACCCTCTTGCTGAATCGCTAGTTGCACAAGAGAAGAGGCCAGTAGCACCCCCACCACAACCTCTTTTCGGGTGTTGATAGAGAGTGATAAGGTCTGCCCTGAGCCTCCTCTTCTCCAGACTGAACGACCCCAGTTCCCTCAGCCGTTCCACATAAGACTTGTGCTCCAGACTCCTCACCAGCTCTGCTGCCCTTCTCTGGACATGCACCAGGGCCTCAAAGTCTTTCTTGTAGGGAGAGACACAAAACTGAACAAAGTACTCAAGGTGCATTCTTTCAAAACTATAACTTCTTCCTTTTCAAATTTATATCTTTATGCCAATTAAATAAAATTGAGATCTTCAAATAAAGCTAAAAACAAACAGTAAATGAACAGACTACTATTTTAACTTCTGATATTGATACAATTTTCACAATACATGTAGTTTTTCTCCAAAGGAATTTCCTCTTGACACCATGGCTAGATGCTAAAACCAAGAAACCATCCAAATAATTCACACTTATGATAACTTTTCAGCCATTTTACAATAAAAAACTTCAAATAAATAAAATATTTAGCATGAAGCATTACAAGCAAAACATCACAAGCACTTGGTGTAGTATAAACAAGAAGAGAGAAGTTCCCCCTCATTAGATAGCTATTAAACTTCAGGGTGACAGGTGGGTACTGCGGATAACAGAGCAAAAGGTAGGAGGATGAGGCTGGAAATCATTAAAATTTATCTATGAATATCATTGTCAGAGGTAGCTCTTATATATTGGGCCAAGGACAGAAATATTTTTTCTTCCGGTGCAGCTAGAATAGTCTTTCCCTAATGCCTACATCTACAATTTAATTTTCAACTAGGAATTAACTTTTGACAGATCTTCATAATGACAGCAAAAGGTTTTTCTACACGTTCTAAAACGCGTATCAGCCAATACTTGCAGATTTTTGTCAGAAAAACATAGCATGAAAAGAAGAATTAAGCGACAGGACAAAAGGGGTATTAACATCAATTTTGCAGCATCAGAATTAGACATCACTGTTCCCTAATAAAGACAGGAATGACAAATGTACAAAAACCACTGGTCAAGCAGAAAAAACTTAAAGGGGTCCTTCAAAAGGAAAACAATTTCTGTTGAAAAAAACACTTATCAGTGCGTGAGTACAGTTAATTAGAACTGTAGACAAGCATATCTTTCAGGCTATGAACCAGAAAAATGATGCTTCTAACAGTACCTGGAATGACAATAGGCAAGGCAGACTGATTTACTAAGGACAGAAGGGAGGAGGTTGGCTAGCCAGCATTTGTTACTATTAGCGCACATATGAAGGTCTTACACTCATAGCTATGTACCTGCATTTATAAAAAGGTATTTTTGGTAACAAATTAAAAAAAAATATTTAACTACGCCAGTGTACATTCACAGGTGCTAAAGAAAAATGTGTTACCCTTGAAATAATTGTAAAAAGGCAGCTTCAAATTTCTGCAGAGTCTTCAAACAGAAGGGAAGACAGTAAAAGGAGTGGATTTTGATTAAAAATCAAAAGAAGGCATTTAGAATATCTGCTAATATGGAAAAAAATCCCTCACTGAGTCCTTAAGCACATGAATTACTACATTTACTATTCCAAATGAGTTTTGACCATTTAAAAATACGTCCACAATAATTCCAAAAAATAAAAGCAACACAGTGTTATAGCCTTCTGCATATTAAGTGTTTTATGTTCATTTAGTTTTAAATAATTGACGCTTACCTACCCAGAAACATTGGAAACCTAACTGAAAGTGAAAATCTAATAGAAATGCTATAAAAGACACTGGATTTTATAAAAATAAATAAGGCTATAAGGAGAACAAAGATGGCTATTTATAGGAACTCTTGAAAAATTAAAGCCTGTTTCTATTTTTCACTGTATAAAAATTAGAACCTCAGCACCACTTAGACAGCAATACCAATATAAATAATAATCTTTAATGCCAGAACATGCCTGTTTATTACAAAGCTAACATCTTTAAGTGGTAAGTAGAGATTAAAACACCGACATTTTTTTGGAAATGGGTGGGAATTGAAGGGAACAGGATGTCCATCCACAAGGGGCTAAGCTAGGGCTAGCAAGCTAATTTAACTTGTGACCTGAGCTAGACTTTTGAACCCATGCTATCAGAGGTGAAGAACTAAGGTATTAAGCTTGATTCATTTCAAAGTGCTCTAGCAACATAACAAATGTTTTTAATAAGATCTACAACTCTATTGGGAAAACAGCACAAGAAAAGCCAAAGTGCTCCTTTAATGTTTAAAACTTGATTAAATATTTACAGTAGCATAAAACTGAAAATCAGTAAACTCCTCCTTGACTAGAGCGTATCAAATCATATTTATCACAGCTTATCAAAACTGACAATTGTAATCATTTTTAGAAACAAATACAAGAAGCTTAATTTACATAGGCAAAATCTCTGTGTCATCTTTGTCATATGTCAGTGTGTCTTTGACTAGAAACACATGATTTTACTCACTTTTCAAAAAAGGAACAGCACTGAATGTACTTACTAAAAAACACTTTTCATTTAAAAGACTATGAGACATCTGAGAGGAAATACTTATTCAACTTCCTCTGCACATACACACCCCTTCTTTACATTCTGAAGGATTATTCTGGATCTTTATCAAGTCAGCAATTTTCACTTTTGATTTGGGTTTTCAGATTTCTTTTACTGTCCTTACATGTAATGAACATAAGACCCTTTGATAGAAAGCTTATTTTTCTCAGCTGCCCCCTCCTTGCCCATACAGTATAGAGACAGCTTTCAAATTATTTCAGTACAGACCCTAGACAAGCATTCTGGTGCTCAAACCACATCAGCATGGCTTAGGAAAAAAATTTTCTGTGGAAGTTCATAGATGTGAGAGCAAAAATGTGTTCATATTATGACTGAAATTATTATTGTTGTGAGTCTGTTTTGATTGAAAAAGTTTGTAACCTTGGGCTATCAAACAGAAGTCGGTGAAAGAAAGTTCATCATTTTAAAAATACAAAACTATGACAGAGAAAGTGATCTGGGCAAAGTCATACTGCAGAGCAGTGTCCATTGTACATGGAACATCTACTCAAACACCTGCACAGAAGTTTTAGCAAAGTTACTGAAACTACAAAATCCTTAAGAAGAAAAAAACAAATGCAAAATCAAACAAAAAAAAAAGTAAAACAAACATAAAGCCTAACCATCAACTTTCTCAGGAATGGATTACTGTACTAAAATAAATATTGGTAAGCAAAAGAAGATAAAAACACGATCAGTTCTTTGCAAATGAAGTCACTAACAACAACAAATTACAGTGAAATCACCATAGTCAGAACAAAACAATTTGATTCTATTTTTAACGACAACAATGTGGTACTCCTGGGAGGTTTGCTCTTTAAAATGACTACTTACAGGGGCTTTCAAAAAGCTTATTTTTACACTGAATCAATTTTGATGTCTGCATGTTCCCAAGTAGTGATTCATCTATTCATCCCCACAAGTCTATCTCCAAGAACACACTAAAGCAAGGACTCAAGAAATCTTGAGAAGATCTTGAGCTTCCATGCTCCAGGCACTCCTGTGAAAGGCAGAAAAGCTGATGCTCCTGCCACACTTCAGATCAGCTGCTGGAGAACCACAGTGGTTCTCCTGTTTCCAGTCTGAAGTATGTGGAACATGCTGGCTTCCATAAGATACAAAACAGTCATTGAGACAAGATCTTCCAGCCACTGGTACTCACGTCAGTAAGAAAGGAGAAAAAAAAACATGATCTATTTCTTAATTGTATGCTTTACAAAACCAGAGGCAAGCAGTGTGACTGAGTAAGCAGAGCAAACCACCAGGACTATGAAACCAAGATTCCTAATCCAAGTAAAGCCGTCGTTTTGTTCAAGTTGCTAATTTCTTGTGTCTCAAGCTTCCCAGATGTACAGTTTGGCAAAAATACATTTTCAATGAAAAACATATGTTATTTCAAAAAAGGTGAGCTTTCCAGAATAAATAAACTTTAGATTTTACTACACCAAAGATTCCCATGTCTCTTTTAAAGAAATAATTACACCATTTGGTTTGGTTTGAGAATCTGGGGATAAATAAGAATTCCTATAAGGAAACCTATCATTGCTAGCCACCTTGCATCCATTCATGCAACTATGAAGAGCATTTATATGGCAAAGCAGGCCAACTGCTCTTTGTGAATTACCATACTTCCTTGTAGTTTTCAGCTTTATGTACTACTCGGTTACAAATTACCATCTGCACCATGTATGTTAATAGCTAGATGATAGTATTCATACATAGAGGCAGCCACATTCCATCTGCTCTGCAGTTAGGCCACACATAACTCAGTCCCACCTTTAGACAAAACAACTGCTGTTTGCTCAGACTGACTATGAAATTAAATGATTGATGTCACGGGCAGCTACCATCTAACATTCAACCAAATGTGCATTTAGCATTTAGGCTTCACCTGTTCCAGGCATAAAAGAAAATGGGCTTTTTTTCTCAATAGTTATTTGCAGAGAAGAAGTCTGACTGAGATGCAACTTCAAGGAAGCATCAGAGGAAGGTTGATCCTTTACCCCTCAGTGCCTCAACTGCTTTTTGTTACATATTTAGGAGGTATTTACTCTTCCAAAAAAAAAATCTTGCCTGTTGAGCATATAACAATGTTAAAATATTCATAGCATTACTTGAAGATAAATTCAGTAGTGATAAACTCACATTTGCAACTGATGCAGATTATGATATTAAAATAAAAGTCTATTATAATAATAATTATGAGAAATCTGATATCGACACACACCAACATGCACTCAACTCCCAGAATCAGATAACGTTCCTGTAAGGTTTCAATGCATTCTTGGAAAGCAATCAAAGGACTCTTTTTTTCCATAAATCTGTTATTTATAGAAAAGCATTTGATTGTTGCATTGAAGTGTGCACTCTATGTGTAAAAAGGTGTTTATGGGTTTTAGTACAGTATAGTTAATACCCAAGCAATACCCAGCCCTTTTATAATAAAGAACCCTTACTGAGGGGATATATTTTGCACTTCTCATCAAGTGCACACAATACAATTACATTTGTCGGTGGTCTATAATGTAAGCCCCAGCTGATTTGACTGTAGGCCTATAGCTTATAGACTTGTTGATTCACATACAAGAACAGTTTCATTTTTGTACTGAAACTAAAGGGTAAGATTTGAGAAAAATATTCATAATTTATTTCAATGAAATTAAAATGAAAACTTGAAGAACGATTTAAAAAAAAGCTAAAATGATCAGGAAAAATATATATTCATTATGCTAGGGGTATGTTAGGGGTGGACAGTTGCGTATTTTAACATAGAAAAAAACAAAAAATGAGGAATGGACACAAAGAACAGACAAAAATTACACACAAAAGATACAATGACATTAAGTACAGATGGAGCAAATATAAACCCTCCAAAATACTTATTCCACATCATAACTTTAAGCATCTTTAGGGGCGTGCAACTGACACTATTTCAGAACATAACAGGAAAGAAAAATCCACAAAATTAAAAGTCCCCTCATTACACGAAAATCCCAATACAGCATTACCAGTCGCCAGACAGCAAGTATCAGAAATTGAGGTTAGAAGATTAGCAGCTTCTGAGAAGCTTCCTTTTGATACACCCTGGAATTTCGAATGGGCACGGGCTGAGGAAAAAATTCTTACAAGTGAGAAGCTTTTTTGAGAGATGCATAAGCATACCTAGAACGTACTGAGTTGTGCGCTAACTGCATAACAACAGGAATAATTGATATGAACGAACATTCATTAACACCTTGCTTAAAATTGTTCTTGCAGTCTGTTTGCCAAAATGTAGGCAAACATATACACATTCAAAAATGATAGAATGTAACAGATCTCGTTGCAGAAAGAGCAGTTATTAAAAACACTTATAAAGGTTGAAGAAACTGAAAAATAGGGTAAATTGGAGCCGGTGATTTTTTCCTGTGCATAACACAAGTAAACTACATTATGACTGATATTTCCAAATTAGGGGAGCATCTGCCCCATGTTTCAACTCAAAATTCAGTAGGGAGAGACTTTTTTGTGTGTTCCACTGCTGATCTCAAAATTTGCTAAAGTTATTAAATATCTGTAGCTCTTCAACATTATGAGTTACTTCATAACACAGGTGGAACTTTTTGTAAAGTACAGATCTGTGCTATTAGCTTAAATGACTGGATGGATTATTTGTTTGAATTAGTTTTCTTAAGAATTGCTCTTTTCCTTTCATCTCTGATAGCAAGCTTCATTCAGCCAAATAAATGATCACTCTCCTCACTGCAACATTTTGTGAAGAGGAAGGAAAACTAAGCATTCAGTGAGGTGAAGTGAGGAGAATGGCAAGATGCACAGGCAACACCTGGAATTTGCTCCAACTTAGTTTAGTGAACTTGCCACATCCTTCACCATATTCCTAGTCACCAGTGATGGATAGATGCTTCAATTCAAGACAAGTTTCAGTTATGCATTTAATTGGGCAATGTTAGGTTTAAGAAGTTCCCACAATTCATTTAATAGAAAAGATGGTTGAATAAATATTTGTAGCTTGACCGGCAAAGTTATCTTCTAGGATTAATTCAATCATAAAAGAAAACAATGTTTATACAGATGATTACAGATTATTCTTTATTACGTGCAAATTCAACTTGGTTTGTGACTGCTAACAGATTACCTTCACAAAAACTGTTTGTTAGTAGTTAAATATTGTCCTCGTAGAGAAATTTAGAATAAACGGGTGAAGTAAAATCTGATAGAGTGTGCATAATCCAACACGCTGATATTGTACACAACTTGAGCCATGTGTTTGTACAGGCGAATATATTAAATCCCATCTGTTTTAACCATTTTTAATGTTATAAATTAGGAAAACATCAAAAATGTCAGGAGACAATGAACACTTATTTGTTGTCTTTCAGCTCTATATTTATTAGACAAGTTTGTTATCAAACTATTCCTCCAAACATGAAAAGAACAGCAGGCCTTCTGGAAAACCAGATGGCTGCTGTGGTTTCGAAACATGTTCTGGAAGGGTTATATAGTTTACATTTTTTCTTTTTCATAAAGGATTGCGTGGGATGCAGCATGGTTCTCAGACACAAAACTCCTGCAAAATAACCCAAGGGGTATGTGGGTGGGAGAGAGGGACTACTTGAGGATACAAAAAGAAAGCAAAATTATCCATGCCACTGAATCTAAGAGACCTTCCTGTAAGAAAAGAGAAGT